>NC_142930.1:82004070-82099070 GCF_046866305.1 Octopus bimaculoides | reverse complement strand
TCACTATTAGCTTACCATAGTTCAAATCATCTAACATTAAGGCAAGTAGTTGTGGTTCGGTTTGCCCAACACGAAATTGTTCAGCTGTCGATAGCTCGCCCCGGCTGTGTATTGAAATTTGGTGAGCAGGTGGCAGCGGTTCAACCAATGACTGCAACTATTCATATTAAAAAAATTTAAATCAGCCCTCTCTCTGTCTCTATCTATCTACCCACATACATTATATATATATATCTGACTCAATCTTTGTTGCTTTCTTCCTCTATCCTTCACACTTTGTTTAATTACCCCCCCCTCTCTCTCTTTCTCTGTTTATATTTTATTTCCAATTTTTATACTTTCTGTCACTGATCTTTTCCTTTTTCTCCACACTATTTAATTTATACTGTCACTCTGTGGCCCAATCTCTCTCTCTCTCTCTCTTTCCCTCTCTCATATCTCAGTCTTTCTTATTGCTTTTTCTCTTCATGCATTTTTCTTTTTATTTCACCCTCCCTCATCGCTGGATTTGTTTTTCAGTCTTTGTCTCTTTGTCTTTCACTCACTCTCTTGGCACACACACACACGCATATATATATACTTAATGTCACCTCCACCTTTTTTGTTCAACACCTCTTCCTTGTGAGTGTGCGCACACCATAGTCTCTCTCCCTCTCTTCTCCCTTTCTCTCGCTGTCTTCTTTATATCTCGTTTTCTGGCTCCTCTCATTCATAAACTCCTACCTTCGATTATATTTGCCCTTTCACTTTCGCCAGCAGAAAAAAAAAATAGCATATTTTGTATTGAAAAATAAGTGGTGTGTGAAATAACACCTTTTTTTATCTGCAGCAGATTGATTTTTCGCGAGAAAAATATTATTTAAATATTAGAAAATTAAATATTATTATTATTAAAATTGTATTTAAATATACAACTTTGAAAATTAAATCTAAAACTATTTTTGCACGACTTTATTTCACAGGAAGTTATTAAGTTTCTGATCGATTATGCAAGGATGATATAATTTGAGGAATATTTTGTTACTATTTCTAACCAGATAAGTGACTGCTTAGTTGCACTTTTCAGAGGCTTTGTCTGAGAGCGTATATGTGAATTTTCTCACAAACTTCAGTCTCGAAAGAAAGGAAGCAAAAATGTAGCTATGAGACTACATGAGTATAATTCATTTCATAATGTCAATACTGAAATATTTAAAGCCATGCATATAAAAATGTACCTACGTTTGTTGACAGAATTAGTAACAAGGAGAGAAGAAAAAAGAAATAAATGTATGTACATTAATGTGTGTGTGTGTGTGTACTTTTATTCTTTTACTTGTTTTAGTCAGCCATACTGGAGCACCGCCTTAAAGGGTTTTAGTCGAACAAATCGACCCCCAGGACTTATTCTTTGTAATTTATATATATGTATATATATATATATATATATATATATATATATATATATATATATATATATATATTCACACACACACTGGAATAGACTGACAAACAGATAGTTTCACTGAAATATAAAGATAGCGAGATACAAGATAAAATATAATACAAAGAAAGGAAGAAAAAAAACGCGCAGAAACAAGACAAAGTGTAACAAAGTCAGACAGGCAAAGAACCAGGGAGAGGTGAAAACAGAGACGGTGAAACAAAAAGAGACTGAAACATATAAAGAAAGAAGTGGGGTTGAAGTAGAGAGAGAAATAATGATTTAAAGAAGATGAGAAATAAACAAAAACAAAGTTTGTATGGCTTAACTAGAAAACTAACTAACAAAAGAGGATAAAGATATCTATCCTATAGAATTCTGTTTTGCAATACATACAGGTCACAGAGATTAAAGATAATCCCGTTGTCTTCAAATACACATATTTAAAGAAAAAACGGGTGCAAATAATATTTAAAATACATTTCTAAAGATACACAGAGGTATATCCCAATTAAGTGAAGGGTATGGTCGATTACATCAATCCTAGTACACGTGCTATCGTGTACTTATTTTATCAATCCCTATCGAACGGATAAGTAACTTATGACAGGTAGTGTCAGAACTTGACACACTTGTGGTTTGCACAAACAAACATTCACACGCACGCATTCCCACTGATACACACACACACACACATCAACGAATTTAGGGTACAGATAGTTCACTAGAGCTTGGTTCCCAGATTTGCTCCTATTCATCATAATCCATAATAGAAGAATTTAAGACCAGTTCCCATGTAAGCTTTCAGTGGATTCTGTAGCAGAACAAAGAAAGAAGTTCCAGATATGGAAGCAAAACCTGGAATCAATGGGCCTTAATGTTAACTTAGCACAAGCCAAATTTCTAGTTAGCAGGAAAACAGACAGGACTTTACACCCATCAAGAAAATGGCCCTACTTGATACATATGAAAAGTGTAGGTATAAATTCCATATCGTATACTCAGTGCAAGCTATAGACACAAGAGGTGTAGTTGTAGTAAAATCACAAGAAGGTTAATGGGGAGGTAGGTTTGTATGAGGAAGACGTGCCAATGCAATAAACACTAAGAAGACATTAAAAATAAAATACTCTCAAATGCTCAGGAAGTTTCCTAGAAGTAGAAGATAGTTTCCATTATCTAGAAGACCTAACTATCAGTGGAGGAGGATGTTCTGCAAGTATAATTGCTAAAATAAGAATAGGGTATAGAAAATTCTGTGAGTTAATACCACTGTTAGTAGCAAAAGGTCTCTCTCTCTCTGAGTAAAAGGCAAACTGTATGATGCTTATGTATGAACAGCAATGCTACATGGTAATGAGACATAAGTCCTGAACGCAGAGGTCATGTGACGATTAGAAATGAATGAATGAAGCTAGTATGCTCTTCTGGATAAGCAACATCAATGAGCATGTATGACAAAAGGTGGACCCTAAAACCATTATATTTATGCCTATGTATTCACCATCCCCTGCTCCTGTACCCAGTATGTTACTGTCAAGCTTTCAGCTAACACTCATTCCTCCATCACCTAACAACAGTTATTGTTCAGCTACTGTAATCTTATGACAGCAGAATCTGCACACATTTGTTCCCCTTAGTGCTGCTAGTTTCCTACTTCTTTTCCTTTAGCAGCTATCTAATATCTAGTATACTCTGTAACGTGGCTGATGTTAGGAAGGGTATCTGGCTTTAGAAACCATACCATTACAGATACTGGAGTTTAACACAGCAAAATCCATTTTGTTGGATCCTGTCAAACTATCCAATCCATATCAGCATAAAAAACAGATTACCACATATTCAGCATGAATGACCCAACACAGTAGCAGATGCAGAACATAAACAGACACCACTGAATGACCAATGCCCATACAGACACAAAACATGCCCAGTTCTACCTCATCACATTGACACAGTATTTCCCCTGTTTATTTTATTCTTCACCAACTCGAAGCAAGTTGGTAATGTCATGTACTGAATTTTTTGGTGTATACAAGTAATTTAAACCACAATCCGATGCTTTCCCATTGTTTTACTTTGATGTCATTCACATGCATATTTCATCTGCTACCTCAACATCCTTTGCTACACCTTTCCCACTACACATGCATGGTGGCTGTCTGCTCCTTGCAGAGCTTGATCTCTTCTTGTACCTACAATTACTCTTTCCTAGCATGAGATCTTAAATTACTTTTGAGCCCTGAAAGGTGTTTGAAGAGCTTATTACATATTCAGCATTGACTCCATTTTCTGCAAGTTTATTTTGAATATTCAAGTACTGTGTCATTCCTCCACATGACTTGCAGGTTTTTAAAATTCTTTGACAGACATTGCATTAAAACTAGTCATCCAGAACAAAATTTCAATAGTTCAAGTATGCCTTATCCACATGGGCATGCTAGTGCAACCTCATACAGGCATAAGATATGCATACTTTTGTGCATAAAGAACATTTAAAGAAGGAATGAGAAGAATTTGTGGGGGTGGGTAGATAGATACATACATACATAATTAGATGGAGAGAGAGAGAGACAGACAAACAGATAGATAGTTAGATAAACAGATAGATAGTTAGATAACCAGATAGACACAGGTGAGGGTGTGTGATTAAGAAGTTTGCTTCTTAACTCAATGACTATGTGTTTATTCCCAGTGCATAATACTTTGAACAAAGTGTTTTCTCCCATAGCCCTTGGTGAACCAAAGCCTAGTAAATGGAACTGATATATGGAAACTGAAAGAAGCAAATTGTGTGTGTGTGTGTGTGTGTATACACACATATATTATCATCATCATCATAAACTGATATCCATGTTCCATGCTGGCATGGGTTGGACAAAAATGTTCTGGTAGCAGTGTGTGTGTGTGTTTGTGCCTCCTTGTCTTGACATCACATGTTAGTTGTAATGAGTGTCACAGTTATAGAAGCAGTCTTGTTTTGTTCATTTCCAGAATTCAATAAAAGCATGTCTGGCCATGGGAAAATATTGTCTTGCTTGGAAACAGGTAAGGACTAGCAAGAAGGAGGAAGGCCATCAGGCCAGAGTAAATCTGCTGCAATAAACTTCCTCTGGTCCATGCAAGCAAGGAAGAGACATTAAACTGATGATGAAGATGATGGCATACATACATACAAACACACATACAAGCATACATACATACACTCATGCACGCGCGCGCGCACACACACACACACACACACGCATCACATAAGTTTAACACCATCACATTGTGTACCTTTTGCTGAGTCAACTCTGAGGCAAGCATTCAGGCCAGGTCTCCAATCTGAGTGTAGCTTCCTCCCTTGTTCCCACCAGTTTTGGTAGCTCTGAAAAAGAGTCATGGGCACTGCATTGTCTCCTAATTGAAAAATTACACACACCACACACATAAAATCTTATGTACTGATATAAATGAATCTATATATAAATATGCAGATGCTTAGAGAGAGAAAGAGGTTAGAGACAAACAGATAGGCAAGTAGATGGAAGGAAGGAAGGAAGGAAATATGGATGGCCAGACAGGCAAACAGACAGTCAAATACAAAAGTATACATGTAGATGGCTAAGTAGCAAGATAGACAGACAAAAAGATGATGTAGATAGGTAACTTACTTGCTAGCTAGATATATTAATAACCAGATAGATAGGAAGATTAAAAGCTAAAAAAAAAAAAAAGAGAGAGATTAAGCCTGCTTTATAATTCCCAAAAGAACTTGATGGTGTATAACAAGATCAGTGACCTAAATTCTAGGCTGGAAACTCAAAATATTTTTAGGGCTTTCTAGTTCAAACTTTCTATGTCAGCAGTAGACAGGTCGGTCAGTCAAGTTTAATCTGTAACAACCAGCTGAGTTTGAATATAATACCACAGCTCAATTAACTCATCTTTGTTTGCAGTGCATTAATATACTAACAACTGATCTCTACACAGTAAAATTGTACATGATAATTCATTTTTCTTCACAGAAGCTCAAATGTTGCAAGAGGGTACTATAATCAATTGAATCACTATCTACCAGTTCACCTAGTATACTATATATAACTGGTTGTATTATATTAGTACAGTTACCTCATTTCTCCCTGTCATTGAGGAAACAACAGATAATGCTGAAGCTTTGTGTGATTCAACTTTTACATTGTGCTGAAATGAAATTTACATTGTAAAGCATTTAGTCTGAAACTCTATTGTCACCTTCATTGCCATTACATCATTTATACTGATATAATTGATAATCCTTTCTGCTGGAGGCACAAGGCCTCAGATTTGGGGGAGAGGACGAGTCGATTACATCAACCCAGTGTTTCACTGGTACTTAATTTATCGACCCCAAAAAGGATGAAAGGCAAGGTCAACCTCAGTGGAATCTGAGCTCAGAACGTAGCAACAGGTGAAATACTGCTAAGCATTTCATCCAAAATGCTACCGATTCTGCCAGCTTGCCACCAGACTGATATAATTAATAATACTAATAATAATTTCTAACTTCGGTACAAGGCCAATAATTTTGAAAGAAGTAATTTAGTAAAATGCATTGACTCTAGCTCTTGAGATGTGGTTAAATTTTATGGACTTCAAACAGACAAAAGTAAAGTTGACCTCAGTAGGATTTGAACTCAAAATATGAAGAGCTGAAAGCAATAACACAAAGCATTTCTTCTAACTCTCTTAAGCACAAGACCAGCAATTCTGAGGGGAAGGGGAGCAGTTATTGCATCAGCTCCACAACTTGGCTGGTTCATTATTTTGCTTAGCCTAAAAGGATGAAAGGAAAAATTGAACTCAATGGGATTCAAACTTTGCTTTTCATTCCTTTGTGGGATGGGATCAAGAGTCTAATGTACTGATTTAACCCTTTCTCTTAAAATTGCAAATTTTGTGCTTAAATCAGAAACCAATAACAATAATAATTCTAATTTTTGGCACAAGGCCAGTAATTTTTAGGGGAGGGTATAATTGATTACACTTACCCCAGTGCTCAACTGGTACTTATTTTATTGAACCCAAAATGATGAAAGGCAAAGTCTATCTTGGTCGTACTTGAAGTCAGAACATAAAGACAGACAAAATACCACTAAGCTTTTTGCCTCATGTGCTAAGAATTCTGACAGCTCACTGCCTTACCAACAACAATATTAATAAAAGCAGATTATTTTAATCAAAGAGAAGCTAATTTTGTGTAGTGGTTGATTACCATATGCAGCATAGATTTCTTTATAGATATTTGCAATAACAAGTCCTCATATGTTGAATTTTTATGGAAATTTCTAAACATGGCAAGGATTTATATATAATAAAATATTAGACTTTTGCAAATCAGTCATGTTTCTGTTCACACAGAAAGTCTTATTCATATTTTAACTACAACAATTTTTTTTTTTTTGAAAATGTGGTAATTGTGTGCAGGTGTGTGTAGTAAGAAGTTTGCTTCCCAACCATAAGGTTCTGAGTTCAGTGCCACTGTATGGCACTTGGGCAAGTGTCTTCTACTATAGCCTCGATGATCAAAGCCTTGAGAGTTGATTTGATAGATGGAAATTGGAAGAAGCCTGACAGATATATATTTATACATACATGTTTGTGTGTGTGTGTGTGCGTGTGTATGTGTGCATGCATGTGTGTATGTGTGTGTCTTTGTGTTTGTGTTTGACACCACTGCTTGACAACCAATGTTAGTCTGTTTATGTGTCCATAACCTAGTAGTTCAGCAAAAAGAAATGATAAAATAAGTACCAAGCTTCAAAAAATAAGTACTGGAGACAATTTGTTCAGCTAAAACCCTTGAAGGTGGTGCCTCAGCATGGCCATAGTCAAATGAGTGAAACAAGTAAAAGATAAAAGACTATATAAGTATTGTAAATAGTTTAAATATTTTATTTCTAAGATGTACTATAACCCCTTCAAAGACCCAGCAGCCCCACAGTGGTTCCTTGATATTTACTATCCCCATATAAGCTTGTAATACCCCAAAGGGGCCCTACCACTTGGATTCTGAACCACTGCTTTAGGTGGATAAAACCTTAAGAATGTTATCAATGTAATTTTCCTATTTGCCTCAAGGGCTACACAAATAGAATATCACAATAGAGTACAAAGAAACTACATGGGATCATGCACATCGCATTAACATATATGCATATAAATTTACATACATACATACATACATACATACATACATATATTGTTATATTTCAGGATGTTCATTTGTTTTTGTCAAATAAACACACGCATTATATATTTGTTCTTCACTCATTTATTACTGTTCTTATTTCATCTTATGCCCATTGTGCAGAAATCTTTCATCACACATCTGTGACCTCTTCAGCGGCCCTTTTCTGCCCATGTGTATCCTCCTGCTCCACTTGGTCCAATAAGAACAGTAATAAATGAGTGAACAACAAATATATAATGTGTTTATTTCACACGCACAAAAAAAAAAAAAATGACTATCCCAAAATATAACAATATCTGTTTCAACACAAGATTTCACATCAGGCATCTTGCAACACACACACACATATGTATGTATATATATATGTGTGTGTGTGTGTGTGTGTGTGTATATATGTATGTATGTATATGTATGTGTGTGTATATATATATAAATATATATATATATGTATGTATATATATATATATATATATATATATATATATATATATATATATATATATATATACGTGCACATGTGTGTGTGTATATGTGTGTGCATGTGTATATATAAAACCTTGGCAGTTTCAGGGGAGGGAAGAGATTCATCCCATTGACTCCATTGTTTAAATGGTACCTATTTTGTTGACCCCAAAAGGATAAAAAGCAAAGCTGACCATGGCAGGACGGGTGAAATGCCACTAAGCATTTTGCCTGGTATGCTAACGACTCTGCCAGCTCTCTCTCTCTCTCGCGCGCGCGCGTGCGTGTATGTATGTATATATATATATATAAATATATATATATATATATATATATGTATATATGTGTGCATTTTTTTATTTATATATATATATACATTTATGCGTGTTTAGATATAGATATATATGTATATATAGATAAATATATTATATACATATATATATATATATATACTTATATATATATATATATATATATATATATATATATATATATATATATATATATATATATATATATATATATATATATATATATATTCTATAAATACATATAAACATCTATCTATATACACACACACATAATACTTCCGTTATAATTAAAATAAAAGACACAATAGTGAAGTCGTTTTATAAGCCTTGAATCATACTTTTAAGCCTATTACTCAAACTTTACTGCATCAGTAATTCTACAGAAACTTCCTATGTACATCGTATAAAAGACCTGAAATTATTTTTGACAGAGTCGACATAGCTGAAATCTAGTGATGAATATATACACAATCATTTTAGCAGCAGCACCCATGTGATTTTTCAATGTTTGCGTTATTCCAACTAAACACAAGGCGACTATATATCGACATTACTTAGTTGGAAATGACTCACTTAATTCTAGCCAAAAGAAACTTTCACAAACTTGATTAGAAATGCGATTAAAAAATAATTTATATTACAGATGAGGTATTCTAGTAATCTCAATAGAATGTGGTGGGTGACTAACAAGCTTTAAAACGTAGAGAAAAGAGCTAAGCGCTAAAATTAAAGGAAACCTACTTATAAAACGAAAAAGAAGATAGGAAGGAAATAGTAAATACAGTAGAGCTATGGAAAACGCCCAAATAGACACATTGACAATCTGGTTAGCTCAGCTATACGAAGCTACTACAGTTAGACGAGAACCCTATCTAGGTAGATACACACACGCACACATACATACATTATATTTTGCTTATTTCAGTCATTAAAATCTTTTCTACTCTAGGCAGAAGGTCCGAAATTTTTTGGTAGGGGGCCAGTTGACTAGATCGACCCCAGTACGCAACTGATACTTAATTTATCGACCCCCGAAAGATGAAAGGCAAAGTCGACCTCGGCGAAATATGAACTCAAAACATAAAGACTGACGAAATATCGCTAAGCATTTCGTCCGGTATGCTAACGTTTCTGCCAGCTCGCCGCATTAAACTATAAATACCGTTTATTAAATACATTTATTAAATTGCAGCCACGGTGGGGCAGGTCCTTGAAGAATTTTTAGTCGAATGAATCGACCCCAGTACTTTTTTTCTATACCTGGGTACTTATTCATTTGGTCTTTTTGCCGAACCGTAAACAACAATAGGTGACAAATGCACACACACATGTATATACGACGACGGGCTTACAGTGGTCAGTCCGAGGTTATAGTGGAAGACACTTGCATAAGGTTTGTCACGCAGTGGGATTGAACCCGGAAGCATGCAGTTGACAAGCAAAGTTCTTAGCACATAGCCACGCCTGTATACGCACATATAAAGAGAGAGAGAGAGAGAGAGAGAGAGGTTTGTTTTTATATGAAATTTTATATAAAGAAAACGATTTCATGTTAAACTAAAGGATCACTCAATACTTTTTAGTGGAGTACATATTTATAAATTTTTATGTAATAAAGGTTGACAGTGACTTCGAAGTTTCGGCTTCCTAACCGTTATCAAACTGATGCCACTGAACGAGCTAAATATTTTATAAGTGCCTATGTGCATGCACACACACACATGCGTATATAATACATAGTGTGCGTGTGTGTATATATATGTGTGTGCGTGTATATATGTGTGTGTGTGTGCATACACATACACACATATGTATATAGATTTGTGTCTACACACACACACATATTCTTTTACTTGTTTCAGTCATTTGACTGCGGCCATGCTGGAGCACCACCTTTAGTCGAAGAAATCAACCGCAGGACTTATTCTTTGTAAGCCTAATACTTATTCTATCGGACTGGTTTGCCGAATTCGGAGACGTAAACACACCAGCATCGGTTGTCAAGCGATGTTGGGGGAACAAACACACACACATACACAGGGCTTCTTTCAGTTTCCGTCTACCAAATCCACTCACAATGCTTTGGTTGACCCGAGGCTATAGCAGAAGACATTTGCCCAAGGTACTACGCAGTGGGAGTGAACTCAGAACCATGTGGTTGGAAAGCAAACTTCTTACCACACAGCTACGCCTATATATGTATATCTGTATATAAAGGCATATTTTATATATATATATATATATATATATATATATATATATATATATATATATATATATATATATAAAAATATATATATGTGTGTGTGCGCGTGCGTGTCTGTATCTGTTTGTCCCCTCCGCATCATCGCTTGACAACCGATGTTTGTGTGTTTTCGCCCCCATAACTTAGCGTTTAGGCAAAAAGTGACCGATAGAATAAGTACTTGGCTTACAAGGAATAAATCCTGCGGTCGATTTCTTCGACTAAAGGCAGTGCTCCAGCATGGCCGCATTAAAATGACTGAAACAAGTAAAAGAATAAAAGTATTAGCCATAGTATACAGTATTATAGATTTATTTCAACCAATTTTGACAATCGGTTTCGCATCTGATATTAAGGTAATCAGCCGATTACCTAATAACTGCACTCGTCAGAGATGACTGGTATTGAAAAGCGCACGCGCGCGTAACAGACATAGAAAAGAGAAGAAATACTCTATGGATACACTAGATGTATTTATTCGGAGCTGGGGTTTTATTGTGTCGCTACTCCGAGGTTTCCTTTATAATTACTTTCTTCAAAGTTATGTATGTTCTCATTTATATTTAAATATTTGAAATCTTCTGTAAGGAAGACGCTGGTTTCCAACAAAGATACAAAAGCTCTAATGTTGGAATGTCGATAACAAAAACAGTGTCACATGTTCAACTTGAAAAATGTCTTACATATTTTTGCTGTTCTGTTTGCAGATTGTATTTGTAAGGCACAAGTTAGCTGGACGGTTCCTTTTTCTGTAAACCCTAGCCTTTCCAGGTTGTCACAGACATTTACTTACAAAACCATGTGTACGAAATATCAATAATAAGAATGTGAATTTATAATGTATGTATAGAAGCTGGTATCGAAGCAATTGTTTATAATTATCCTTTTTCTGTGTGTGTGTGTGTGTGTGTGTGTGTGTGTGTGTGTATACGTACGTATGTATATATAATCCTTGGGTTTCGGTTCCCACAAGCAAAATTTGAGTGCAGAGAGCTAGGTTACATGAATAATTAAAAAATGAATGTCAAATAAAGAAACAAACTAATTTCATTTTTAATAAAAAAGAAATATTTCTTCCCACGATTTCCACAACCCAGTTCAAAGAAGATTTACCACGCTAACCTGTCATCTTACAGAATTTCTATATTGGCCAATGTATTGACAGAGGTGCAGTAAATCAGCTCAATGAACAATGTACGTGAGAACTTCTATGTGATTTATCGCCTGCCAGAAACAACAGCCAAATACCATTCAAATGAAAATCCTTGTCTAAAAAACGAAAAGAAAAGAAGTAAAGCTATGGAATTGAAAAGCAAAAGAAAACATGAGACAATAGGGATGACAACGTTTTCCAAAGAAGTATACAATGTCGCCATTATTCTTGCCGCTGTCACTCCTGTCTTAATCGCTGTCTCTACTATTGTTAGTGTTGCTCATACCTCAATTACTCTCACCTTTGCCGTTCATGCCTCTATGGCTTATTTCTTTGTATCTCATGTCTCGATCATCATCTGGTCCACTTGATATCAACAGCCATCATTTGCTCTTACAATTTACCAACTTCTTGCAATTTCTTTTTCAGTGCCTCTTCCAGCCTCTCACCCCATTTTGCTTCTACCATTACACTCTAGCTGCCCTTCTCCACCCTAGTTCTACTGTCAGCGTGGTTGTTGTATCATACTCAGCTCCTCAGCTCGAACACACAGTGACAAGGTCTCTCTAAACTTACAGGGTACAAGACAAGTCCATTAGTGTGGATAACTCCATTAGTGCTGGTGTCACTATAAATCCACCCAAAACACTCTGTAAAGTGGTTACTAGGCGAGAGGAGTCGTAGGGTCGAAGAGGATCCTGTACTCTTGTGGAGGAGATGCAACCTCTGTGGAACTAGTGCCGTGATAAAATACGCTCAGTACACCACGTAAAGTGTAGAGTCGAGAAGAATCCTTAATCTTGTCGAGGACATGACAACTGCTCTGGAGTTTATGTCACGATAAAACGCACTCAATACACTCTGCAAAGTAGTTATTGTTAGGAAAGGTATCAAGCTGTAGAAATCAAACCAAAAATTAAATGTACGAGCGACATGTTCTCCAAAACATCAGAATAAGAACTGTCTTGGACTGAAATGACCCGTCCAACCCATGCCAACACAGAAAACAAATGTAAAATGTTTATGAAAATATGCATACATACATTGTGAAATGTCAGGTCTCTTCAACGAATGAGGCTTCAGCAAGACACAGCTGCACATTGTTCTGTGGAAACGACCATCATCCAATGGTTATGCAAGGTTAATGCTGAAGATTTCCTGTAGCATCCTCTACCTGTCCTCGTTGCCACTTTCCCATCGCTAATGGACATATGAAGAAAGTGTGATAGTGTTGGTGCTGGTGTCTTGGTTTGCTGAACAACCTGCATAATGAATACTATTGTAGTGAGCATGGTTTATATAGAACCAGCCGCACTCTCTCATTTTCAAATTTCTAACGGTCTGATGCAACAAGTGCCACGAGCTCAGTAGTTAACGGGATATAGGATCTGTATGGAGTTACTGTCTCTTAGATGAGCAGCTAAAGAGCTGAAAGGACCTCATCTGCCCTGGGTCCTTTGGGGCGCATGTGGACGACCTTCTTCGAGAAGTAATTCCGTGACGTACTAAATTAACCCATAGCTGGGATCCTGACAGGTGCTACTACTGCAGATCAGAGTAGATCTGGGAACAATAGTGGCTAAGAGATGTCTTCCACATTCCTTAAAACCCTAGAAATCCCAAACCAGGACCCCACTAACGGGTGCAGTTTAAAATCATACTCAAGACACACGCACACACCTTTCATAATATTATTATTTTATTTTTATTAATTTAAGCTTTCTAAAATTTCTGATTTCTATGTTTAAATATCGCAGATTGCGTTTCTTTAATGACAAGGAAGTTCAAAATTTCTATTGCTCTTACAATTTTCCTTAGTTCTCACCTTTTCCGTTCAGAGTTGGCTGTAACTAAGGCAGCGAGCTAGCAGAAACGTTAGTACGCCGGGCGAAATGCTAAGCAGTATTTCGTCTGTCTTTACGTTCCGAGGTCAACTTTACCTTTCATCCTTTCAGGGTCGATAAATTAAGTACCAGTTGCGTACTGTGGTCGATCTAATCGACTGGCTCCCTCCCAAAAAATTTTGAGCATTGTGCCTAGAGTAGAAAAAAAAAAAGAGTTGGCTGTAACTTTCACCTTTCTTTTATTTTCAAGTAATTTTTTTCTGAATTGTGTTTTTAAACACAGGAGCGAGATTCCATACACACAATCACACACATATATATATATAACAAGATTTGGTGCCCAGCAACTGCCTGTCCATTTTTAAAATACGTTATATATGATTTTATGCCTTACAACTGCATATCCATAATTTATTCTATCATGTATTAGACACAAACAGGATAAACAATCGTATGAAGTCCTTCTGCATTCTCTAAGAATATGCTTTTTTGTAAAGAGACAAGAAAAGCAATTATAAACATTTTTTAGGCGTAGAATTCTTAAAATTCAACTGGAAAAAAAAAAGAAAAAGATATATTGAGTCTTGAAAAAAAAAAAAATTATTATTTTAACGCTAGCAACATAGGTAAATAGATTTCGAAATCGTAATATCAGCTTGCTTTAACTAAATTGGATGAAAATCCCTAATACAAAACTGCCTAGCGACTAGCAACGAACGACTCTGTAGAAATACAATAGTGTTGATGAGGAAAACATACATGGTTCATAAAAAAGAGAAAAACAAAGAGATAAATAAATAAATGAAAAATATTGCAAGAACAGATGTATAATGGTATTAGAACTGAGAATTAATATCAACGTGGTTGAAATAGGTGAACTATCTGTGTGACGTGTTCTTAATTTGACAATAGCAATAATGATTTCTTTTATTGGCTACAAGGACCCAAAGACATGAAGGACAAATCGATTTTATTGCAAAGCTAAAGCGTATCGTGATGTAATTTAACAGGATTAAAGGGAATTTACTAAGCGAATCCCAAAGACAAACAACAATATCACCAATAATTTTGTTCCTGTACAAACTGCGTAATCTAACTATCAATTATTGAATTTAAAGAATTAAATTTTGTCCCTAATCAAAAAGTGGCAAACTGAAAGATTAGACAGCATATTCATTCGCGTGTATATATTCTTTCGTTGGCTACTGGTTCAAATTCGAGAAGTTAAATTACTATTTAACCCAACACTAATACATTTTAAAAATATTTATTATCTTTTATTCAGGGGAGGGAAGGCAGTACCTATGACCCTTTGCAGAGCATCTGAGTCAGACGGGAGGGAAATATTCTCAGATTGGAGACCTGACCCGAATGTTTGCTACAGCACTCTAAGAGTCAGCTGGTGGTGTGGAACCGGGCGACAGATCAAGTAAAATAATGTTTCTAATACTAATACAAAGATATAAATTTGGTATGGAATGGAATAGATTAAATCGAATTCGGTAATTACCTGACAGCTATTATTAACGACCCTTCTCCACCGATAAGAAATGTTAAGTCGATCTCGGGTCGGATTTGAACTCAAAACGTGAAGAGACGCAACTATAAATTTAGGGGTATTTAGTCCGGCACACCGCTGATTTTAATATTCACCGCCCCTAAGTATAAAATATCGTAAGGAATCTTTGCTTTCACTGTGAATAAAGGTTTCTTATGCACAGGACGGCAAATCTGTAAGAAAGCAGGGGAATGGATGTTATCACATAGAATTAGCAGTTTATGGTTCTTGGAATCAGCTAATCAATACCTTTTTGTCTTTAAATCATAATTTGTCAAAAACTAAATATAAATTCGTCCAGCAAACTAAATCAATCTATACAAATCTAATCAAGAAATTAAAAACAAAAAAGAGAAGAGAAATGAAAATGAAAGGCTGATATTCGTAACTTTCCCATGAGAATTAATGGCGAAAATGAAATAAAAAAGCTCAAATGAGAAACAAACTGCTGCGAGTTCAGCTCACTGTGCTTTATAGTTTTATCTGAAATTCACAGTGAAAGTATTTTTTTAAATCTAAATTTAGATTAAATTTTGATTTCGAACATGTTTTATTATACTTGTTTTTACTAAAAGTAATATATACAAAACGGATTTTTCGCAGCGGAGTTTTCAAACGAAAACTAGTGAGTTCTCTTCGACCATATCACCGGCGGTGTCAGCTATAAATTTGTTCATATTATTAAAAAAGGCCAAATTTGGTTCCGCATCAAATTTCATTTCTGCTTTACTCGTTTCGCAAGTTGATTTGATGATTTCTTTCTTTCTTTTTTTCTTTCTTGAATAGGCGTATAAAGTTAGCAAAACGATATTTTAATATATGAATAGTTGAAAAATATAAAATAACAGCGGTCGAATTTTAAATGTGCTATCAATGTCTCATATTGCTTTTATTTTTGCCTATATTGTTAAATTGTATCCCAAATCCTTTCTAACAATGAATTGTTAGGCTAAATAAGCATCAGAAAACAGTATTACTCATTGCGAAAGTAAAGTAGATTCAACTTCGTTTTCACAACACTTCCTAAATTTAGCATATTTGCTTAGTTACTTCCTTCCGCCTTGAGACTTGAGTGGATTTGTAATTTTTTTTTCATTAATTTTATCATAGTTTACTAAGACAGATATAGACTTGTGAAAGGAATTACTACTGTTATCAGTTCACAGCAATTGCTAGCGTTATGTTCTTTCTTTTCCTCTGAACTATTGCAAGCCTCGCCGTCCGTATCAGGCTTATCGAGCCAACAACGGAGACTCCACACTAACCAGGGCCCATATGATTCTTGGGAGTCTATATAAAATTTTGTTTCTGAAATTTATGTGCAATAAGTTGGTTGTTCTTCTACAATACTCAAGATATTTTTACAATTTTTTAAATTCAATTCTTTATAATATTTTATTATGAAAATATAATAGGATCTTTTAAACATCAAATAATATTGAAAGTCCACCTTAGTAAAAGGGCTCTCCAGGTAAAAAAAAAAATATTGAGAACTAATGCTCTACATAATGCTGGGGAACTAATACTCTACAACGCTCGACCTGCAAGAAATAGCAGTCTAATCTCCCTTAAACTACACCCAGCTGTTTTAAACAACACGTAGACAAATGTAGTTTTGAAATTTTACACATAGGAAAAAGACTATATGGGTCACAACCGGAGTACCTATAATCATAGGAACTCTCTATAAGAGCTGACTTGAAGCTATAAAAAAACTAAATAGATATTAAAAAAAAACAGGAAAAACATTAGGCTTATCATCGTTGACAGGAAGAATATTGCAACTTAAAGTGATTACTCTTAACATGAAGAATTTGTTGCCTATATGAGCATGCATGATCTAGAAGAATAAATACATTTCATTTTTGAGAGTTGAGATGGGAAGAAATAACTTTCTGTTATTACACCCATAAATTATGGTAACAATAAAAAGTTCCAACACTTTGAAAGGTAAACTTTTCTTGGGTATATTTGGGGAACTGATTATAAATACTTCACTAGTTTTGCCTTTTCTGCTTTAGTGTTGGAGATACAGTGAATTCTTACGTGTGCTTATGTACCTACTCCTGCACCAAAATTAGGGATACTTATTGAAACTTACTTCAGTTTTGGTGACTTACTTCGTCAATAACATTGTCATATCAATTCTTGAAGATTCTCCAAATGTGGAAAGTAGCTGTCAGTAAGGTGAGGGTTGGCAACCCAGCATAGATTCTACCAAATATCTAGAATGAACACTGTTAAGCCGTCCTACTCATCCCTTTGAACCTAGGGTCTCTAATTACCATCTCTATCAGATTTAAGCTAAAAGGCTGAACAAACGGGATTCTGCATCCAACAGTGCAGAGAGATCCCTCATCCACCCATCCTAAGTGTAAAGATATTGACAACACTACCTGCTGACAACCAGAGCAACGTGCTTGTGATGACTCCATCCTTAATGTATGCAACTCCACCAGGCTGGCAGCATCATCACCTAGCACCACCATCCAGGACCCTATCACAGCTGGGGTCCATCCCACCCCACTTACCACCACCTGATGAAATGGGAGCCTGTAAACTCTCCCAATTTAGGATTAAATGCATGTACCTGTAGGGCCTCTAAAACCTACCCACTGAATAGGAACTGTGTGAGGGAAATCATGGTCTATAAATGCATAGTGGTAACACATAATCCTATTAGGTACTATACTGGATCCACAGCTGGCCTCATTAAAAGTAGGATTTCTGCACACCTACACTCATCTAACAATGACAAACATCAGCTCTCTATATCCCTAGTCAAATTTAAAATCAATTGGCTGATTATCAATGTGACCCCTCCTTACTGACCTTCTGGGCACTGATGCAAGCTTTGCCAGTGCCATCATCACAGCAGATGACCCGTTCCTACTCAATAAGCACAATGAAATGCCTACTTAACATCTAATACACAATAGTCTGTACCTTCTTCTCCTCCTCTCCTTCTTCTTGATTTTGCCTTTCATCCTGCCGGGTTCGATAAATTAAGTACCCATCAAGCACTGGGGTTGATGTGATCGACTTACCCCATCCCCACAAAGATTTCAGGTAAGATCATCATCATCATCATCATCATCATCATCATCATCATCATCATCATCATCATCATCATCATCATCGTCATCATCATCATCATCATCATCATCATCATCATCATCATTATTATCATTATTATTATTATTATTATTATTATTATTATTATTATTATTATTATTATTAAGGCAGTGAGCTGGCAGAATTGTTAGCACACCAGACAAAATGTTAAGCAGCATTTCATCTGTCCTTACATTCTGAATTCACATTCCACTGAGGTTGACTTTGCATTTCATCCTTTTAGGGTCGATAAAATATGTACCAGTTATGCACTGGGATTGATGAAATAATTACCAGTTATGCACTGGGGTCAATGAAATCAACTAGCCCCCACTCCCCTAAAAGTTTCAGGCCTTGCGCCTATAGTAGAAAGGATTATTATTATTATTAAGATAGAAAGCTGACAGAATTGTTAGCACATTGGGCAAAATGCTTAGTGGAATTTCATTCATCTTTATATTCTGAGTTCAAATTTTGTCAAGGTCAACTTTGCCTTTTATCTTTTTGAGACCAATGTATTGACTTTCACCTCCCTTCAAAATTTGAAAAAATTATTATTATTATTGTTGTAGTTGTTGTCATTATTATTGTTACTATTGTTGTTACTGACACTATTTACTATTTTGTATCATATCAATTTGCTGTATTAGGTCAACTTTGACTTTCGTCTTTTCAGGGTCAATAGAATAAGTACCAGTTGTACACTAGGGTTGATGTAATCAACTTAATCCCTCCTCTGAATCTGCTGGCTTTGTACCAAAATATGAAATCATTATTATTACTATTATCAAGGCAGTGAGCTGGCAGAATTGTTAGCATGCCAAGCGAAATGCTTAGCAGTATTTCACTTGTCACTACTTACTAAATTCAAATTTCACCAAGGTCATCTTTGCCTTTCATCCTTTCAGGTTCAATTAAATAAGTACCAGTTATGCACTGGGGTCAATGTAATCGACTATCTCCCTCCCCCAAATTTCAGACCTTGTGCCTATTTGTTGTTGGCACTCCGTCGGTTACGACGATGAGGGTTCCAGTTGATCCTATCAAGGGAACAGCCTACCCATGAAATTAATGTGCAAGTGGCTGAGCACTGCACAGACATGTGTACCCTTAATGTAGTTCTCAGGGAAGATTTAGCATGACACAGAGTGTGACAAGGCTGGCCCTTTGAAATACAGGTGCAACAGAAACAGGAAGATAGAGTGAGAGAAAGTTGTGGTGAAAGAGTACAGCAGGGTTCGCCCCCCCCCCTACCGGAGCCTTGTGGAGCTGTAGGTGTTTTAGCTCAATAAACACTCACAATGCCCGGTCTGGGAATTGAAACCGCGATCCTACGACCGCGAGTCCACTGCCCTAACCATTGCGTCTCCACTTGTGCCTATAGTAGAAAAGATTATTATTATTATTATTATTATTATTAAGATGATGAACTAGCAGAATCATTTGCATATCACACAATGCTCAACTTTATTTCTTGCAATTTTTTATGTTCTGAGTTAAAATTCTACTGATGTCAACTTTGCCTTTCATTCTTTCAGGGCTGATGAAGTAAGTACCAGTTGAGTAATGGAGTTGATGTAGTCACCTTGCACCCTCCCACAAAATTTCAGGCCTTGTGCCTATAGTAGAAAGAATTATTGTTATTATCATTATAGTAATTCTTGTTATACATATTATATATACTTGATAATACTATCAAGTATAATACGTATGTGGGTGCATGTTTGTATGCGTGAGTGAGAGAGAGAGAGAGAGAGAGCATGTGGCCTAATAGTTAGGGTGTTGCATTTATGATCATGAGATTTTGGTTTCGATTCCTGGACTAGGTGAATGCACTTTGTCACACATCACTCTGCAATCACTTTGACATCTAATGTGAGGTGCACCATGCCCCTTTAACAGATAACATTGATTTGATGAAGAGAGTGAGCCAATGCGCAGCACAAACTTTTGATCACAGTAAACCAGTGGTTTTCAAACATTTTGTTTTACCTATGGACCCCTTTGATTACTATTTTACTCTTTTGCCCTCCCCCCATAGCCATTTGATGTTTAAAAAAATAGTTTAAAAGATACTTCTTTCAAAATTCCTATTGTTTGTCACACATTAACTTTTGTAGATTAAACTATGTAAAACATTAAAGAAACAAATTTAGCTGTTTCTTTCAATAAATATATCTAGGGTAACATTTTTTCATGGACCCATAATAAACAACTGTGGGTCCCCAATTTACTATTTTGCTTGTGTAGGCCCCTCAGATATCTTATATAGACCCTGGTTGAGAATCACTACTATAAAGAAATCATCTGTATTATCTACTCACTTACCCATGTTTCCTCTCATAAGGTCATGTAAGTGTGACTTATGTACTCACATTCAGGTTGGCAGCTAACCCTTGTTCTTACCAACATCAGTCGATTTCTGAGAACCCTGATGGCCTCCACCACCACCAACTGCTCCCATTTCCTGTTCCCCTTCTTCCCACTGGCCTATGGTTACTGCATGTCTGTAATATGTATCTCTCATTTGTCTGAAGAAGCATTTGGATTGATTATACACGCTGCACTTATGAAGTACACATAAGGATTGCATTTATAGTGTATCATCATTATGTTACCGAATACTGAAACATATGCAATAGATGAAATAAAAGAATACCAAGTACAAGCCCATGTTCTGTTCTCTCATTATGTAATTGCGTGCGTGTGTGTGTAAATGTATATATATATATATATATATATGTGGTTGGAAAATAAACTTCTTATCACCCAGGCACACCTGCACCTATCAACATTGCTAACAAATAGAGATTGAAAAGTATTTTTGTTTAGATAAAATTCCCTTATTTTAAAGAGAAAAGAGAATTCTGTTCTCAAATGAAGCAGTCAGTGTCGATAAGATTGTAAATGTATTTCTAAGAAAACACTTGGCAGTAATGTTAAAATAGCTTGTTTGAAGAAAATATAAAGTAAATAAATAAATGTAATATAAACTTAATTTCCATGCATGCATATATACAGAGCATCCCAGAAAGATTTACCTATTAATATTTCTTAATTATTCAAAATAAACTTAAGGTAGGATAATGAAATTTGGCACACACGTTCTAATGTAAATTGTCAATCTATTGCAGTAATTACATTTCAAAATGATCACCTTTCAGCTTGATTATAGTTTGCAAACGAGTGGTCACTGAGTTGCATGAGTGCCATACCACATCTACATCCAACTTGACCCATGAAAACAAAAGCTTTGTTCTGATCTGACACATTTGAGTAGGAGTAAGCAGAAACATTACTCCCTAAGATCAACCAGATAGCAAAGACCATGGGATTGATGTCTGGACTTGAAGGAGGCCATATTGCCTTGTCCCAAAAACCACTGAAATGCTCTTTGCACCACCTCTGTGTCAAATTGGATGTGTGGGCCAGAGCCCCATCTTGTGTGAAGATGTAATGGTCACCAAAGGTTTCTGTGACTCAGAGTAACACTTTCTCATTCAACATTTCCACATTAACTTCACTGACCTTGATGCCAGCATTGATGAAGATCCAGAGAGACTTGAACCTATCGGATGCAACTGCAGCCCACACCACGAGTGAAGTTGGCTTCTGATGATGTTTACATTACGTGCATAAAGTCTGTCATTCTGCTTGTTGGTAACTGCCTCCACAGTGATGGATGATCTCATTAGACCATATCAACACTTTGTTAGTTTCTTCTTGAAAGCTGCTGAAATTAACTGCTGGGATTGTTTCTTGCATGCAGTTAGCTTTAAATCCTCTTTAAAAATCCTTTGTTTTGACGATTTCAGAATATCAAGCTTTTGCAGTTTTTCTTGCACTCCTGCAAGGATTTCAGTTCATTTGCTTCTTCACAGCTTCAACATTTGTTTGTTTGGTACAAATTGATCGTTTCCTACCTGGAATTAGCTTGCAAGAGGTAGTATTGGACTCCATATATTGTTTCCAGGTATTGAACACTGTTTTACAGTATACATTCAACTGTTTTGTTATGTCCTTGTTGTTCACCCCAGCTGTTTTCAAAGGAACAATCTGGTTACATTTTGCTTTCAATGTCATATTTGTTTACAAACCTGTTATAGACGAACAAAACAATAGACACATGAACAAAAGATATATGCAAATCTTTATATAAAATGTAGGTAATATTACCTGAACTGATATTCTTTAGAAAGAGTTTTTAACATGGGTAAATCTTTCTGGGACACACTGTACATATATGTATATAAATGTATGTATGTATATATGTATGCATGTATGTATGTATCTATCTATCTTTCTATCCATCTATAAACCCATCTACTTATCTATTTATCTGTCTGTTTGTCTGTCTGTATCTATCTATCTATCTATCTATCTGTCTATCTATCTATCTGTATATATGTATGTGTGTTTGTCTGTCTATGTATGCACACACATACACACACTCTTTCTACATGTATGTACTCTAATGTGCATAAACATATACAGATATACAAAGCTATATACATTTTGGTATGTACACATGGACACACACATGCATGTGAACCCTGCCCCATACACACAGACATACATGCACATCAGATAATTATATAGGGCATGAAAGCCATCCACTATTTATCAAACTTGATTATCACTTATTACCTGAACTTATTTGTTTTTTAATTTTGTTTATGATTATTTCTGGTATTTTTTCATTTATTTCTTTTTTATTTTAAAACTATTTTCTATTGTTCACTTGTGTGTGGCTATATTTTTTATAATGTCCTCAATGTCTGATGTAGTGATAAGTGAATTGATATTTTTAATTATTAAGCTATAAATTATCTTCTAATTGTGAAGCAAAGCTTGGCAGAATCGTTAGCACACTGGGTGAAATGCTTAATGGTATTTCGTCTGCCACTATGTTCTGAGTTCAAATTCTGCTGAGGTTGACTTTACCTTTCATCCTTTCGGGGTTGATAAATTAAGTACCAGTCAAGTACTGGGGTCAATGTGTTCGATTGTCCCTTCCCCCCAATCCAGGTCTTGTGCCTATAGCAGAAAGGATTACGTAACTATGAATAAACATACTAGTCTCCATAATTTCTTGTATCATGTATTATAGTATCTGTGGATTTTATCAGTAGTATATCATTTAATGCATAATATGATATAATATAATAAAATATATAATATATTATAATACAATATATATATATATATATAAAGATACACCGGAGTAAGCACGTAAATGTGCAACAAGGTGGAAAAAAGAGTACTCAAATACCAGAGGTAGAGTAATATATATATATATGTGTGTGTGTGTGTGTGTGTGTGTGTGTGTGTGCGTGTGTGTGTGCGCGTGTATATATGTGTGTGTATATATATATATATATATATATATATATATATATATATATATATATATATACATACACACACACATTAAGTACAGGACATCACCGACGAGTGAAAAATACATAAACACACAGAGATAAGTACAGGACAAAATAACTCCTCCAAAGTTGTTGACTGTTTATTACTACCTGTTTCGAGCTTTCAGCAACAAGACGGGAAAACTTCATAAGACAGCAGCATCCACACATTTTAAATATATATAAAATTTATGGAGAGTTATGGCTTTGAATGAACAAACGACACCAGAGTGGACTTACAGAGCAAACAATCAACGAAGACAGACATTAAGGGCTGTTAAGCCAAGATGAATTGTAATGGGTAATGCCTGGGAGAAATTTTGAAAGGATATAGAACAAATAGAAGAGAAAAAATAGTAGAAGAGAAAAAATATTGAGAGGCAAGAGAAATTACATGGGTATGCCTTTCCATGGGTATGTCTAAGTATTTCATTTATTTTCATTTTGTTTTCCTCGTTGATGAAGGCAGAATCCTTTTTGGATTTCTGTCAGCTTGTTTTCCTCGTTTCGATACATGGTGTAATAATATAAGTGAATATTTTATGTGGTTAGACTATTTAGCTTCTATTTTTTCAGCATATTGGCAAATAAAATTTTTCTTTTGCCCTTATTTATAATTGTATTTATAATTTTCACCTTAAAAGGTATTTTTCATATACTGGCCACCGATAAATTTTTTTAATAAACTTTTATCCTTACATTAGTAGTAAATTAATTCTCATTCACTTTGAGACTGGTTAACCACTTGTGTGCATTTCCTGACTGACTACACTTGTGTCGAGGCTTGCTAAGGAATTTCTATTTGGATATATTTAGAGTATTTAATGTATTCATAATTTTGCATCTGCTTTTCTGTGGGTATGTTTAAGTATTTCATTTATTTTTATTTTGTGTTCCTCACTGAAGGAAGAATCGTTTTTGAATTAATCCAGAAAATGGAACCAATTCGGGGATAACTATATTTTTATGAATTTCTGTTAGCTTGCTATCCACGTTTTGACATGTGGTGTAATAATATAAGTGAATATTTTATGTGGTTAGACGATTTAGTGTCACTTTTAGGGCACTTGACCATTTAAGAGGATTCCACCAACATCTCACTATTGTCATACCACTCCCACATTCTTCTTCTTCTTCTCCTCCTTTCTCTACTACTACTGCTGCTTAAACAATCAAAGACAAGAATTCATATCAAACTAGCTGCTGCTAACTACCTAGAACCCACAAGAGTAAAATATGAGAGGCAGAGACAGCTAGAAAAAAGGAAAATGCCCCTTGCATTAAAAAACTGGATATTTAAAAAAAAACATTCTATTTAATTTTTCCACAATTTAATTGCTTTTCATGCTTTACTCTTACTTGAAAAAGTGACAAAGACTGAAACAGGTACTAAAATTTTCTTCATGATAAAATTATTTTAGCATTTTCCTTATATATATATATATATATATATATATATATATATATATATATATATATATACACACACACATACATACATACACACTCATACATATAATACCCACATGCACATACATATAGATATACACGTGCCTACTTGTTTGTAAGCGAATGCCTGAATATTAATGCCTGCACCCATAGAATACTCAATAAGAGATTTTGTAATGTTTGCAGTTACTATCACTTTTTATCTTATGCTACTTATCAGCCACTAACTGTTGAAAGAGAAGGATGATAGGGTATTGCTGTTACAGTTGATTGAGTTGGGTGTATGATTTTAGTTCTCATTGCTAGATAGTTTTGATAGGTTTAATCAGCTATGTTTTTTGAAGTTGTATGATATAATATTTTTATTCTGTGTTTGTTTGTGATACTTGTCGTTAAATATCTTTGAAGGATTTTGAAGACTAAACTGGTTATTGGTGTTGAAACTTTTATATTGAAGTTGGAATTGAAATGTGTCTTTCTGTTCCTGCTTTTGTGTTGCTTGTTTATTGTTGATCTGTCTCGTCCCTTTTATGTTCATACAGTTGCTCATACATTCAGGCAAAGAAGACATATACATCCTCAAACACAATAAAAATAAAGGTGTGTATGTATGTGTTTATATATAGCTATAGAAGTATATATAGGTATAAGTGATTACGTTTTTGAAGATAAGCATACATAAGTTATTGTGAGTGTATGGTCGATGTATATGTATATGTATTCAGCATGTATATATCACCTGTATGCCTTCTATGATGGAAGAGACACACAGTTGAACAAATGTGAGACATATGTACATGTGTATGTATATATGTAGATTTATTCTTTTACTTGTTTCAGTCATTTGACTGCAGCTGTGTTGGAGCACCACCTTAAAGGTTTTAGTTGGAGAAATTGACCTCAAGACTTGTTCTTTGTAAGCCTAGAACTTATTCTATTGGTCTCTTTTTACGAGGGACATAAGCACACCAGCGTCGGTTGTCAAGTGATGGCAGGGGGATGAACACAGACACACATAAATATATACATATACATACATACATACATATATATATATATATATATATATATATATATATATATATATATATTCAAATGCTAAAAGGCAAATTCACTGTGGTTACCATGGAGAAAATTTTCTCTTATGGTAAAAAGGTGTAAAAACACCCTATCTGTTCAGTGTTGCCATTTATCAGGATTGCCAGGCATCAATGTTTCTAGCTCCATAGCCATAATTAATGGGACATGCTTAAAAGATGCAACCTTATTAAAGCTAAATCTTTAACAAGAATACAGTCAACAACATTGCTTATTTGCACCAGTAGACCATCAGGTCATGAAAATTACCATAATATTAATGCCAAGCAGTGTTTAGGAATAAGCAAAGTTTAAATTAGTTAAAGCAGTTTGTGACATATTACAACTGTTAAAGAGCATATTCACTGTAGTTATCACGAAGAAAATTTTCTCTTACAGTAAAAGGGTGTAAAAACGCCATATCTGTCCAGGTATAAACTATGCTTATGCCTAAACACTGCTTGGCACTAATATTACATAATATATATATATATATATATACACACACGTATACATATATACACATGCATAAATACATTGATATATACATACTTACATGCATGCACACACCCACATGCATCATTTCTATGTGTAAAAAAAGCTCCCTAAAAATGCTTGGTAACATTGATCAAAATATCTTCAATATATACACACCTATATTACATTACATAAGAGATTTTTTACATTGGTACACTCACTCGCATGTTTTAGGATGGGGTGATAAGAAAATTGAATTAAACTAGAGCATATTTGAGCAGTCAAAGAAGGATCAAAAGCGAAGTTGAGTTGAACAGAATTTGAACGCAGATAGTAAAGAAGGTATTAAATACATACAGTAAATTAGGCTCAGGCGAAGCTATTATGGAAAGAACCGGGTTCAACCCAACTGCTTGGTATCTTGTATAGGTGCTATTATTGTCCCGGGCTGACCAAAGCCTTGGGAGTGGATTTGGCAGACGGTAATTGAAAGAAGCTCGTGATATGTACGTACATACATACAATTATGTATATATCTGTGTGTGTGTGTCTTTGTGTTTGTCTCCCACCACTGCTTGACAACAGGTGTTGGTTTATCTATGTCCCCATGGCCGTTAGGCAAAAACAAATCGACCAAATAAACTTTAAAAAATAAGTATTGGGTTCGATTAAAGACGGTGTCCCAACACAGCTGCAGTGCAATAACTGCAACAAGTAAAAATAAAAGATAAATTATTTTATACGGCACTTTACTATTGTAATGTTTTCTAATTACTGTTACAAACAACTAATAGGTTTCAGGTTAAATCTCTTAGAGTTATCCCCCGTGGACCATATATAATGAAACTAGATTTAGAGTTATGGGCCTTCACGATAAGATTCACTAAAAAAAATATTTTATACGAATTAGAGAATATGTACAAGGGAGGTAATCCTAGCACTAAGTAATAAAATTACATATTCATCAGTTTGTTTGTAAATGAGAATTTAGGCGGGAAAACAGACAAGGGAGGCAACTCGCTGCAACAGGTAATCGTCGATTCAATATATAAAATAAGTTTATACAGTAGTAAGTACTGCATACGAAAAACACTTATCCTTAACTTGTTTCTGTCATTGGATTCCGGAATTCCGGAAGGAGCTTCGTGAGACCACTACTGAGAAAAAAAAGAAAAGCCGTCGGAAAACAGTTTATAGCAGAGACTCCATCTAAGAATATCTGAAGAAGGAATTGTATTCTGAAATATCATCGGACTATGGATAACTAAATTACAACAGGTATATAGTCCATTTTTTGTATTATAGTGCATTGTTGTACCATTCAAAACTTTTTATTCTTTATAATAAAATAAGTTTTAATATTCAAATTTTAATTTTAGCTGCAATATTTTAAGTAAAATATTTCTTATTCTTTACCAGAATTAATAGCTTGTCCTATACATTTACAGGTGCAATAACTTGTCATGTACTTTTCAAGGTTTATAATCTTAAGAATATTACTTTTCATGCTTGCATTTTTCAATGTAATCCACGATTTTTCCAGGCATTGCTGTTATAGGATAATTAATAATGTGTCAATAATTTTAAGATTTTACCTTATAAAATACTGAAAGATAATATTTCAATTTTTCCATGTAAGTGATGATAATATTTCAATTTTTCTCATGTTTAATTTAAATATATGTTGTGATTGAACTATTTGATATTACCCATCCACACCAAATTAATGGCAGGGATTTTTACCATGTTGTTGGTTGCACCATGGCTCACCTTAAGTAACCTAATTTTACAATATCAGGTTACAGGAATTCATTCAATGGAAAAAAAAAAAAATTCCAATGATTCCGAGATTGGGGAGGGGTCCCTTCCTTTTTTTCCGAACCAAAAGAAGGGATTTGTAGCATATTAGGAAGTCATGGTAATTGATTCCATGCAAAAAATCCAATTTTTTGTTTTTTTCTTAGTGAAAATCGTGTGGGTGTTAATATAGAAATTTACCATGATGTTGTTATTTAGCCTTAAATCAACCCTGGTACTGCAAACCTATCATCAAAGACATTCCAGGCTTCAGCAAACCGTCTTTTTAAGGATAATCTAGGACATTTTGTATAATGGGCATGTGATTTAGGTAGGGGGATACTTTGGCTGCTATTTTTAGTGTGTCAAGTGACCAGATAGAGGCTCTTTCATTGGTTTGATTGCGTGATGAGATTTTTTTACACATATTTGTAATATGTATATATATCATTGGCAGAAGTTAGAGAGTTAGTCAAAAGCTGAGAGTTTCGTGTATTGGCACTTATCAAACACGAATTTGTCCATTGTCACTCTGTAACTTCTAAAATACAAAATTTTGTCAAAAACGTTAAGAGTAAACCCTGTTCTATGTGACACATTGTACCAGTATCAGAAGTTTCAAAGTGTTTAAGTTAAAAAAAATTAATGAAATAATATGTACATCAAATTGAAAAGATCCGAAAAGTTGATAAAGTTGACCTCGGTGGAATTTGAACTCGGACGAAATACTGCTGAACATTTCACCCAGTACGCTAACGTTTCTGTCAGCTCGCCAT
The DNA here is from genome assembly GCF_046866305.1 of Octopus bimaculoides. Classification (NCBI taxonomy): domain Eukaryota; kingdom Metazoa; phylum Mollusca; class Cephalopoda; order Octopoda; family Octopodidae; genus Octopus; species Octopus bimaculoides. The sequence goes on along the minus strand of NC_142930.1, from coordinate 82,069,750 downwards.
CTCAGAATGTAAACATTCATTTTAGAAATATATTCTTATTGCTTCGGGCATTACTCCCTTACTTACTTATTTTCCATTTCATGACATTTTACCTCATAACTCTTTTTCTACTAATTTTTGTTCAATGTGACTAATGATTCTGAATTCCTCATGCATTTTTCTATCATTTAAGCCTAAGAAAAGTATACTTTCATTTTATAATTAAAAAATTTATGTTAATTGAAGATGAATATCTGCCTTACTGCCCACCTTGTGGTCTCACATATTTTGATGTAACTTTTTTTCTACTGAACCAAATCTCAAACTATTTATGCCAAAGTCTAGCTGAGGAGGTGTCCTCTTTAAAACTATTGACAGTTTGCAATTTAGTTGAGAACTGAATTAGTGGTGAAGCTTGGAAGCTGCTGTGGTTGATGAAATGGTGGACTTAAGAATATATTCAACCACTACCATGGTTGAACAATACATACTTGCCTCAGTATACATACATATATATATATTTATTCTTTTACTTGTTTCAGTCATTTGACTGTGGCCATACTGAAGTACCACCTTGATGGATTTTAGTCGAACAAATTAACCCCCAGGACTTTTTTTTTTAAAGCCTAATATTCTAGCAGTTTGTTTTACCAAACTGCTAAGTTACAGGGACATAAACACACCAACGTCAATTGCTAAGCGGTGGTGGTGGGGGGACTATAAACACAGACACAAAGGCACACACATAGATATATACACATATATGTGACAGGCTTCTTTCAGTTTCCTTCTACCAAATCCACTCATAATGCTTTGGTTGGCCTGAGGCTTTAGTAGAAGACTCTTGCCCAAGGTGCCATGCAGTCAGTCTGAACTGGGAACCATGTGGTGGGGAAGCAAGGTTCTTACCACACAGCCATGCCTGTGCCAATATATATGTATATTAATTAACAGTCATGAATGCGAAAGCTGTTTGGATCATTTTATCTAAACAAGAACACAAGATTTCCACATTCATATTTGAAGTTTTGCATTTCTGCAGTCTTGTTTGCATTTCATTCATTCCTTAACTAGATGGGCATATAACAACATGGTAGTTGACACTCAAGATCTTTAGTGAGACACAACCTTATCTATCAATGTACCTGATGAAACCCAGACTGCAAAATTGATGCAGCACAACATGCTGAATAGAGTCCCACACAGAGAACAATAGCAGGATGGGTTAAAACAAACATTGTAAAGAATAAAGTTTAATACCAAATCCATCTTCTCGTTACTTAATTAATATAATTTCCCCAACTGACACTGCAGAGTTCCTGAAGTAGATCAATGGAAGTATAGCATGACTGTGGATGACAATAGGTCGCCTAAACTGTGCTGGTGCTCTACTCAACATTTAGATACACTAATCGACTTATACCTATTAGTCACAAATATTAATTATATATATGTATATATATGGTTGATGTCATAAGAATTTATTAACTTATGAGTGAATGTGAAGCTCATCAAGGTTTTCTTGCTCTTTTGAAAGCTTAAATTATTGACTTCAACAACATACGATTCTTGCTGGTAAGAATAAAGTTTCTAAAATGGATAGAGGCATTCAAAAGATTGGTTTGGCTCAATGGTAGAACACCTGCCATGTCCATGGAAGATATGGGGTTGAAGTTGCAGGGGCAGCCTTTGACTTTTTCTATCCAAAAGAGGGTTTGCAACCCAATATTGATTAGCTGTTATATATATATATATATATATATATATATATATATATATATATATATATATATATACGTACATACATACTTACATATACATGTTTATTTCTTTTACTATTTATTTGTTTCAGTCATTGGACTGTGGCAATGCAAGGTCACCACCTTGAAAAATTTAGTTGAAAATATCTATCCCAGAACTTATGTGTAAGTTTGGTACTTGTTTATTATATATGTACATGGCTCAGTGGTTAGAGCATTGGTTCACAATCACGAGGTAGTGAGTTTGATTCCCAGGCTGAGCTGTGTGGTGTGTTCTTGAGTAAGACACTTTATTTCACATTGCTCCAGTTCACTCAGTAGTAGAAATTAGTTGTGACGTCACTGGTGCCAAGCTGTATCAGTCTTTGCCTTTCCCTTGGATAACATTAGTCGTGTGAAGAAGGGAGGCTTGGTCTGCATGGGCTACTGCTGGCCTTCTACACACACAAGCTTGCCCAGACTTGTGCCTCAGAGGGGAACTTTCTAGGTGCAATCCCATGGTCATTCATGACTGAAGGGGGTTTTTACCCTTTACATACACTTATACATTAGCATATTCACTTGGGTAGTTTAATATAAATGTCACTCTCCAATTTCTTTTTTGATGCTTGACAGGACAGTGAACAATCTCTTGATAAATCTTACACATATAAAAGGAAGCAATTTCAACATCACTGCACTTCACACATGGACATCCCAACATTGCTGGAAACCAATATAATATAAAACATAAGGCGCTGAGCTGACAGAATCGTTAGTGTGGCAGGCAAAATGCTTAGCAGCATTTTGTTTGTTTTTACATTGCAAGTTCAAATTCTGCCAAGATCGATTTTGTCTGTCATCTTTTCAGGGTCAATAAAATAAGTACCACTTGAACACTGGGGTTGATGTAATCAATTTATACTCTCTCCTGAAATTGCTGGCCTGGTGCCAACATTTGAAACTAATGTAATATAAAAGATCACAAAAAAACAAACAAACAAGCTGCATATGTTTTATGTAGCAATGTGCTTGATATAATTATGTTTTGTATAAGTTGATGCCTTTCTACCAGCCCTATCACATTCCAAATTCCACACAAGCATATACACAGGCACATGCTCACAGTTAACTGTTCTAACATTTAAATACAAACACACACATGCACACATTTATATACACCAGTGCCCTGTAACTGGTGTGCAATGAGATGATGCTAGGTGTGCTGCAGTGTAACCTGAATATAATTTATTTCCCCAAACTTTTAGTTATATTTTTATTTCAGGTGTGCTGCCGAATTCTGAAAAGAATATAAGTGTACCACAAATGAAAACAGGTTGCGGAGCACTGATATACATCACACTTAACCACTATCTCCCCACTCTTGATGCAATCGTGAATATATATCCTCTCATGTCTAAATCACCACACCAACTCAAAAAGACAACAATAAGCAAGTCAAACACTTAATATACTCTAACCCACCTACATATTGCTAAAGTAACCTACATTTTTTAATTTTTAATGTTACATCAGACTGTTTGGAAGCCATGCAAGAGAGAAGACAAGATTATTTCAGGACTTTATTCTGTAAATCCAAGAAAGATTTTGAGATAATTATTATTGCTACACATTAACCCTTTTGATACAAATTTACCTGAGACAGCCTCTAGTTCTATTATACAAGTTCCCCCTTTTTAAAGTGATCTAAATGAAAAAAATTTCATATTAATTTATGTTCCAAATACCAACTTAAAAATGAAAACGGTCATTTTACTACATTCTTTATTATTTTCAAAATTAAACTGAAACAAAGTCTGTGTATTTCTGTTGAAATACAGTCTTTGTTGGTAATAAAATAATAGTGTTTGCAGTTTTGATGGTCTCAAGACAGTTGATGGCATTCTATATACATTATTACAAAGTTACAAATCAAAAGAGAATGATGATGAAAGGAGAAGATGCTTGGCAGAAGCAGTTGTTTCTCAATTACCTGCACAACTCAAGAAATCATATGCTTTAATGTATTTCAATACACTGAATGACACTGCAGCATTGTACAATTAATTTGAAGATAGTCTCATCAAAGACTACAAGAACAAGTACTAGAGAAGTTGCTGTTCAGATAATTGAATGAGATATAGATTTAATTCTCTCTTTTTATGGTTTAAACTGTCTTAATTCCCACTGCAAAATAGCATTAATAACCCTCTCATACCGGTACATTTTCAACGACCCATACAGTGCAGATTGTATATATAACCCTTTTGATAACAACTAACCTGAAACCACCCTTGGTTCTATGATATAAACTTCCTGTTATAAAGTTATCTAAATTAAAACTATAAAAGATTTCATGTGCATTTATGTTTCAAAGGCTAGCTTAATAATGACAAAAGTATTTTACTAAATTCTTCATCATTTTCAAAATTAATTGAACCAAAGGTCATGTTTCAACAGAAATATAGTAACAGAAGGGTTAATGGAATTAACTTCAGCCTATGTGTTCATACATACAAGTGTGTCCAAACATACACATATAAACATACATGCATATCTAACACCATTTCTTCTTGTGTTGTTTTAAAGCTACTTCTAAATATTATGTCAAAGAAAAATTCATGAACAACATAAGTTTTATTTATTTATTTATTATAGTCCCTGGAGGAAGGACAATATCAATGACCTTTGTTAGACCTTCCCAGGCAGTCGATATTTAGTATGAACTTCACAACACAGACATCCTTTACAAAAATGTAAGAAGGACTAGATTTTGGAGGGTTATGGTTTCAGGAAGATACAACTGGATACAGCAGAGTTTGAAGGTGTGTGAGGCAAAGGAGGGCTGATGAATCAATGAGACATGGATGTACTGGGAAGGTGTGGAAAGAACAACCGTATGTCTGTAAGCTCGTAAGCTAATAGTTTTTGTTGTTGCTTAGCCTTCAAATGGATTCTAATTGAGCAGATCAATGATCAAAAGCATTCCAGTTATGACCATCTTGTTTTTTTCTTACGTGTAGGGAACTTGGGACTACATTATCCAATGTGTCCTTCCTTTAAGATTGTAGAGAAATTTGGAGGGCTTTTTAGGTTGTTGTATCTAGCAGATTGAGTAATCATGTAGAAGCTCCCTTGTAGGCTGGAGAGTCAAAGGATGTAGCATGTTGGAGAGTGAATCTTTGTCAATTAACCAAATGATCTTGTTTTCATGATAAATGGTGTTTGTTTATGCAGCAGTGGCAGCAGCGGCAGCATTATCCCCAAAATGTGAGCAATTTTCCAAAGTGGGATAACTCCTGTGCTTTGTAGAAAGTCACTAACTGATCAAAATATTTTCTCAATTACAATGTTATATATGTGAGGTTATGATGACAGATCATCAAACAGTGAGGATGAGAATTTGTGGTAAACTCAAGGGTTTTAGTTGTATGTTGTTCATTACTATTTTCTTGATATGAGTAACAATTGTGTTTGGGCAGTTGAAAAGGACTGGAGTTGTTACATTACAAGTGAAGGATATGCTTGCTTAGAACAGGTTCTATAACACTGTCATAAAATTTGACAGAATGGGATAGATACATATGCATAAAAGGAAAGATGTAACTACATGAGCTGGCTCCGGAGTGCACTGAGACTAAAGCAAGTGACATTATCAGAACCAATCATCCCTTGTGTTGGAACAAGCAAGAATCTTTGCCCTTGGTAACTATATTTACAAAGTTGTGAGACAGATGAAACAGTTGACATGATTGTGGGATTGGCATTTACATGTGAGACAGATAAAGTAGGAAAGAAAAGAGAGTTTGGGAAGAATTGTTTTGTGTAGAGAGGAACTAGAAGCACAATGGCCAGCAAAAATGGGGGAGTTTATCAGCAGGAGTGCTACCTGCTACTTACATACCATAGGCAATATTCTGTTTCCATGTAACACAGCTGTAAATGAACCCTTGAAATTTGCCTGGCTTGTAGGCCTTGTGGGAGGGCTGTGGAAAAGGATGTTTTTCGTCAGGTGTCTCAGCTAGGTCAGCAGTGAAATACATTTACTGACAAGGAGAGTCATCATAGAACTGATGGAACTCTGACTAGTTAACCATGGGACCCCTGAGTTAGAGGATTGATGTGTGGTATAAAAATGTGAGGTGTATTTGCCCTAATTAAGCTGTGGTCAGCCAATCCAATGGAATCAGATATGACTAAATAATGGATTGAATTGGAGGTGAGAAAAAGACTGGAGTTTTGGAGTTTTCCTTTAGTGAATATATAACCAGGTGAGGGCAATAATTAATGCTGACAGTTCAGAGAAGCACATTCAATTAAAAACAATACATTTTCCAATATATTTGGACAAAAAATAATATATCATATAAAATTTAAATGCCAACCAGTTGAAAGTATATATGCAAAAAAAGAGTATGAAAGTCTTTGAATAAATGTACTCAAAATATCAGTTTTAAAGCTTTTCTGGTAAAAAAATAATTTTCTTGGAGTAAGAAAATAATGCAAAAAATACAACCTAAAAACATATAAATAAAGTTTCAAGATAGCATTAGATGAGCACATCTAATTAATAAGAAAGAATATGTAACAAAGTTCCTTTGAAATAACATTAAATAGGTGAGACACAAATCAATTTGCAAGTCAATAACACAGTAAAATATTCACCGTATTTGGTAATTAAGCAACACAATATACAGGAAAATAGGCTTCTTTTCTGATAAACATATCAAACAATAAATGCAATCAGTTGTTAATCTTGTTTTTATAAGCCCTTATAGCTTGCAGTCGAAAGCTAATGTCTTTTTGTATTTCCATTAAAGAACTTTCATCCAATTCCTTGATAAGTTCGAAGACAGCTTGAAGGATATGATTGTTCTGAAAGAGAAACAAGCATTTCAAATTGTATTTCATCAGCAAATTAAAAGAGTTTATATTTCTTACCTTCAAGTTGTTTTGTAAGACTGCTGAATATCTGAAAATATACTTTATTGTTGGGTTTCAGGAGTGTCACCAACAGTCCTTGGATGGTGGTAGTAGTGGGGAACTAATTTGGTTAGATGAGGATTTGAAGAGTTAGAAGGAAGTGTAAAGTATGAATGGTAATGAAAAGTTTATTCCTCATGAGTTTCTTCTAAATACAGTCAAGGAAACAAAAACTGCAGGCTATGCAAAATGAGAATAGCATTTAAAGAATACCATAACGAGAACTTGTCAGTAATCTCCAGGAATGAAATAGTGGATGAAAATCCTGATGAGAAGACAGAGCATCTAGGAGGAGTTGCTAAGTCAATGTGGTTGATATTCAGAAAGAGTTTCTGCAGTCAATAAAACGTGGACAGGGCAAGTGCCTCAGCGGGTGTGAGATTGAGCATAGTTTCCACTGCATTTAGATGTGACAGAGACAAACATATTGAGTCAATTTGAGCAGAGGTGGTACACAGCTTGCTAATTCATCAAGAGGTTGAGAGGCTGGAAGCTGTTCAAGAGAAATTGCAGTCTGATGCAGTTTCTTCTAGAAATAAGCAACATTTGCATTTTAGAGTCATTAAAAAAATGATCAGATTTTTGGAATCTCCTGAAAGATGTATGAAGAGACTGTTTAACAAAACTATTGAAAAGAGGTTGAATTTAAAGGAGAAAGTTATGGAAAGTTGGTCATTCTGTTTTTTGAAGTGGACAGGGTTGGTAATGATTGACACGAGGTGTTAGGATTGATTGGTGAAGGGGAAAAGAATATAGATGATGACAGATCGTGGAAGTAGGGACACCAAGATTGATCAATGAAGGGATTCAGTGAGCCCTAGTGAAATGATATGGCTTGTAGGGAAAACATTAGATTTAGGTAGTTAGTTCTTGGTATAACCTGTAGGAATGGAATCTATGAAGTTTATCTGTCATACTTCATGAAAATCTTATCTTATATCATGTGTAAAGGCTTTAGATTTGCAATTGATTTTGAAAGAACAAAACTATTTGTATGTCAACAATGAAGAAAGGTCACCAGTGGGGGGAAATTTTTGGAATCACTACATAATCATTTAAGAGTGCAATAAAGCTGCAATTAAGAGGTAAGCAATAATGAGGTCTATTTCTTTAGAGTTGTTTGACTTTGGTAACAGAGGAAATGAAGGTCAATACCTGTTGGATTTGCAGAAGAATTTTATACAGTATAAAGGATTAACTATACATGTTACTTAGTGATAGTTTCCAGATTGTGTAAATCCTATTTTTAGTTTGCATAGTGTCATATTTGTTTATGCTGTACTTTAAAATTTTGAGTTTGTTTTTTGGAAGTGTAGGAAATAAAGGTAGACATAAGCTGATTTAGAGGGCCAGGAGAGATAAATTTGCATCTAACATATTTTACATACTATTAACAGTGTATTTCAAATCATTACCATTTAAAGTTTTGAGATTTTTACATTCACTACTCTTGTGAAAATTTTGCATAACAAAACAGCACTATAATTTTTTGATATTCTTTAATATAGTTTACTCAATATAATCTTAACTCATTCATAATTTCTTTCAATCATATTTCTGTCATTCTTCTATTTCTGTTTCTAAACCACTCATGTGTCTTCTAACATAATCAATTAATTTTCATAACTCTTCTCTGTGTAGTGCAGGAAGCTATAACTATACTCATCAGCTTATATTTTGGGTTATTAGTTTGTCTGAATAAGTGAGTCAATGCTCATACCTTTTGTAGTCTCTCTTGAATTGTTGATGTTGATATAATTAATGCTCTACTTGAACTTCTGAAAATTCATGCATGTGGGGAAAATTTGAAGGAAGAGAAGAGAAGATTTCAGTTCCCACAGAAAAGATTCAGCAAAATCTTTAAAATGAGGTCAATACAAGAAAGATAGCTATAAATATAGTTGGGGAGAAGAAGTGGTTACATTCTCTTATGCAACTTGTTAGTTTAGAGGCAGAGGCGCAATGGCCCAGTGGTTAGGGCAAGCGGACTCGCGGTCATAGGATCGCGGTTTCGATTCCCAGACCGGGCGTTGTGAGTGTTTATTGAGCGAAAACACCTAAAAGCTCCACGAGGTTCCGGCAGGGGATGGTGGTGAACCCTGCTGTACTCTTTCACCACAACTTTCTCTCACTCTTACTTCCTGTTTCTGTTGTGCCTGTAATTCAAAGGGTCAGCCTTGTCACACTGTGTCACGCTATATCCCCGAGAACTATGTTAAGGGTACACGTGTCTGTGGAGTGCTCAGCCACTTGCACGTTAATTTCACGAGCAGGCTGTTCCGTTGATCGGATCAACTGGAAACCTCGACATCGTAAGCGACGGAGTACCAACAACAGTTTAAAGGTACAGGAGCAGGCAGATGGTAATATCATTTTTGTGATTGAAGGTTTATCAAACTGCCAGCTTCATTTCCAATTCCTTTTTATGATTATATTCTAAGTAGAATATTTATATGTTTGTTAGCTGTACCACTGATTTGCAGAGAGTCAGTAACTGTTCAGAGAACAAGTCTTTTCTCCTCTTAAAAGAAGAAGTTTAGTATTTTAGAATGCACTGTAAACAATGTAATAAATGCATGTTTACTACAAAAAATTAAAAAGTTTGAGATTTAGTATTTGTAGGAAGTTTGACAGTTTTAGTTATGTAGTGTCCATGAACAGAGCTGATGTACTGTAGAGCGTTTCTTTGATAAATATGTATACACATGTAGAGAAACATACACATGTACATAAACAGATATTTCTTAAACAGGATAGATGGATGCATACACACATCACATACATATTACAGATACAAATCAATGTTATTAAGGTATATATACAATTGCATGAAAATATGAGTTATGTTAGAGAAAAGCTTATTTTCTCAGTAAGACAACAAAGAACAAGAAATAAGAATGCAATTGGATTAGCGAGGCCAATACTGGTTAAGCATGTATACAATCTACAGTTTTAGTTGCCCTCAAACTATAATATTCATTTCTTGTTATTTTTGTTTATACAAATAAAATATATAAGTAATTTTGAAAATAACAAAATCCTTTTAGAGGCTCTTGTGCCTAAACACACGAATGACCAAACCATCAAATTTCTAGTTAAAGAATAAATAGTTCCTATGCAGTGCCACCAGTAGATACAATCAAGTCTCACTGCTGTAAGCAGCAGTACTACTGTATAACTAATAAGGTTATATTAGCTTAAAGTGATGAGAACAAAATCCTCCTCTGAGCATATAGAATGCATTGGAAGTTATACCTATGTATTTTCTTTGGAATCACAGTATAGATACAAAGTCTTCAATAAGATAATTACAAGAATTGGTAAGCTAAAATGATTACAGTTGATATGAATCATATTAATGTATCATAAATATCCTAAATTACATACTGTGCATATGGGTTGGTGTCTTTTTCAAAGGGCCCAGTTCAAAACAGTGTTCTTTCATGATACACCAATCTAGAATTTTAAAAGTAAAAAATGGCTACCACCACTGGTACTTCATCAGTTACAACAACAAGAATTTCAATTGATCCGATCAATGAAACAGCCTGCTCGTTAAGTTAACGTGCAAATGGCTGAGCACTCAACAGACACACATACCCCTTAACGTAGTTCTCAGAGAGATTCAGTATGACACAGAATGTGACAAGGCCAGCTCTTTAAAAACAAGCGCGACTCATTTTTGCCAGCTGAGTGAATTGGAGCAATGTGAAATAAAGTGTCTTGCTCAAGGATACAACATGTTACTGGGAATTGAACTCATGACTTTACAATTGTGAGCTGAATATCCTAACCACTTAGCCATGTGCTTTCACTAGTTACCAACCAATCTGGCAACAAATTCTCACAACCACCTTTATCTTAATTTTAGTGTTCTAGACAGTCACATAGGTTTTCAGTGCTGTATAACTCCAGGAATCTCTGATTGTCAACCAGCTGAATATCATTACAGAGTGTGATAATCTTTACTTATTCTAAAAATTCTAGATTGGTGCACCATGAAAAAAGAAACTAAGAGTGTGTTTAAGTGAACTTAACAAACTATTAGCGGGAAGGTGAAACTGAAACAAAGATACTGTGAAGTAAAATAAGTCCAAAAGAATCGAAGAAATGTCCCTTCTCAATGTGTTGGCACTCCTTACTGTGTTGTCAGTGTAAACAAGAAGAGTATAGGAGATACAGTGGAAATCTCTAACAAACTGACAGAAAATAAGAAAGAACTTTAGTAGTGTGAATGTGGTGAATATCAGATCTCTGCTAAAACAAAAATTAGCAGGTATGTGTGGTTAGGAAGCTTGCTTCCTAGCCACAAGGTTTCAGGTTCAGTCCCACTGTGTGGCACCTTGGGCAAGTATCTTCTGCTATAGCCTTGTGATTGAGTTTAGTAGGCAGAAGTTATCGTCATGTGTGTACATGTGTTTAAGTGCTTGTGCCTCTTAACAGAGAGAGCTGGAAATGGAGCTAGTGAGAGCATTGTGGTGCATTAGCTACTTGCTAGGTTAGGAAGAAGATTGGGAGATGGAAAGTAGGTTGATTAAATATGAGAAAAAAATGTTACAGATGAAGTGATATCAAAATATTAGGAATAAAATAAATACTGACATAAATGATGATGATGATAGGTATTACATTAGGATTCACAAAGGACTGAGATACAAAGAGAGACATACTCTACAGATGGGTCCAATTGATCCCCAGCATAAAAAAACATGACTAACCATTTCTAAGCAAGACACCAATGATTGCCTGCTCCAGCAGTAGAAAAGGCAACCAATAGTAAAAAGGGTCACTTTGACAGACCCCCATCCCCACCTGGTGATTTAAAAAAAAAGGCTGTGAAACAGAGAGAAAGTGATACAATAGCTGTATGAAGAATGTGTCATGCTGGAAAGGAATAAACAGTTCTGGTCAATAAATTTTTCATTCCTGGGACCAACTTATTTTCCCAGAAAATTACAAAGAGGCAGTTTCCAGCATGGCCTTAACTGTGATAGCAAAAATAGTAATAATTAAAAAAAAGTGGTGGTGGTGTTACTTTAGATATATATCTTAACCCTATAACTCAAATTATCAATATGCAGAATAAATTGTTAATTTTTAGCTTGTTCAATGGCTAAGAGTATAATTAGCAGTAGAAGAAAGGGGGCATGCACAGTAACAGTGCATTACTGCATCCACCATTTGTTGGTGGTTCCCTACTCCTGGTGGAGAAAGGAATCACCACTTCAGTGACAACCCTTCAACTTAGGTGTTTGTTTGGGCAGTCATTGCTTGTGAAGGTTTTATAAGCTTGGAGTGCAAATCCTACCTCAAACTCTTTTAGTCACCTTTTATGACACGCAGAGGAAACTTTCAGTCAATTCTTTGACATGCCAGTCCTCACACAACACAAAGAATATACACTAATGTAAAAAATTAAATTTTCTTATACACATTTAATTCAAATATCAATAATTATATTCTGCAACAACTTTCAGGTATTATAATTGCTTGCCTGCATCATCGTCATTTAACGTCCGCTTTCCATGCTAGCATGGGTTGGACGATTTGACTGAGGACTGGTAAAACCAGGTGGCTACACCAGGCTCCAATCTGATTTGGCAGAGTTTCTACAGTTGGATGCCCTTCCTAACGCCAACCACTCCAAGAGTGTAGTGGGTGCTTTTACATGCCACTGGCAACGGCCACGCTCAAAATGGTGTATTTTACGTGTCACCTGCACAGGAGCCAGTTCGGTGACACTAGCAACGATCTTGCTTGAATGTCTTTACACGTGCCATCCGGCACAAGTGCCAGGAAGGCGATGCTGGGCACAGGTGCCATGACGATTTCGTAATGTTTAAATTTAGAGAGTATCATTAGAGCTTGTTCAAGCTTTCAGTTTTGTTGTTTTCCTCAGGTAAAAGTGAAATATTTGAAGTATCAAGAATTATTAATAAGTATTATAGAGTTAAAGAATTAAAATAATAATTAGAATAATCACACACATAAACTTAGCCAAATTAAGGGTGAAAAAACAAAAACAAAACTTAGGTAAGGCTAATCTAGATGTAACTCGTGATCATATAGTTTTATATGAAAAAAAAAAAAAAATAGAAAAAAAATATACTTACAAAAATTTTTTTTCATAAGAAACATAAATAAAATTTACCTAACATTGATTAAATAACACAAAATAGTTTCTGTTGTGTTGCTTGAAGCAAGTGAAGCCAAGTGAAATAAAAGGACAACAGTGACACAAAAAAAAAATCACTAACTACAATGAAATAAGTGAAATTACTAACCTTGTCAAATTCCTCATCCTAGAGTTAACATTTAAAGTAAAAAAAAAAAAAACAAGGATAAACATTACATCATAGTAACAGTACATATAGCTGACTAGCATGAGAAAACTTTCAGAGTAATTTTTTTTAATAAATAACATTAAATGTTAAATAATGCTCCATTCATAAACTTTTGACTTGAGGTTGTAGGCTGCCAATTTTCTTTAATGAAATTTACAAAAAAAACAAACAAACAAAACAAAACAAAAACAGAAAAAAATGATTATGTAAAATAACAATTGAAAGTAAATAAGTCCTTTATAGCAATTAGGATTGTACCAAAATGTATACTAACCCTTTTATGAGTGTGACTAGGTGGTAGAAGTTTATCTATATGCAGTGGTTCCAAGTTATGTTCTATTCGGACTTTACTGAAAATAGACATAAAAATCCTTAATATAGATTTGTTATTAGTAACAAAAGCAGTATTAGTTTGAAAAGCAACCTGTATATCATACAGTGGATATATCATTGAGAGCCTAATAAACTGTGATATTCATCGAGACAAAGTATTTCTCAAAGGTGTAAAAACACAGAAATATATCAACAGCAGACAAAAATTGTCCAGTGGCAATGTCTTCTTCTTTCATGAACATCGCGAAGTGATGAGTACTTTTCCCAAATGTCATTTGTAGTTATGAAGTCTGATTCTGGAGAGACAGATATGCCCACAGGTGGAGCATGTAAAGCCTTACTTTCATTGACTCCCAGGGTTCTGCTCATGCTGCCAGGTGCAGTGTGCTATTTCACTCTGTAGTAGATCTTGGAGTTTAGCAGTGCCAGTCTTGTATGTGTTGCGCCAGCTAGTGTGATCTGCAGCCATTGATATGAGACTGTTGGGAAGGATATGACACTTTTTCAGTGTTGTTTTCAGTTAATCTTAAAAGCGCTTGTGCTGGCCACTGACAGAGCGTCTTCCATCTTCAAGTTTGCCATACATAAGGCAGGGCAATCAATTTGAAGGCATTTGAATGACATGCCTTGCCTCTCTGAGTTGGTGATGATGGCACTGCTAAATACATATTTCTGCCTTTTTGGGCTTCATCAGCACATACAGTAGACACAGTGGATACTTGCTACTGATGAAGCCTAGAAAGCAGAAGTACTTATTTTGCAATGCCACTACCACTACTGTTGGATGATTTTATGTTTTGCTTTTGATATATTTCCATGTCTTTTAAATACTATACATCTATAAGAGATGATTTCTTGAGATGAATACTGTACTTTGTTAGGCTTCCTCAATGATGTATCTGCTCTAAGTATGATTCACAAATAGCTATTAATATATAGTAATTTGTGTCAACTACGTTGCATATCATCTTTTCCTTACAGTTTACTGAGAATAGTTCACCCTCTTTCTTACCTTATTAGAAGTAATTATTTATTCTTCAATGTAAAGCTTAGGGTGAGAGTTCAAATCCAGTTAAAGTTTTTATTATTTTTTATTTATGGAAAGGATATTTTTTTTCTTCTTAATCTGTATTAATTTTCACTGTAAAGCATAGTATGAATATTCAAATTCTGTTAAGTATAATATTTTACATTCTATTTTGATATTATTGGAAAATAAAAATAATTCATAATTGTAATAATTACTTGATTTCTTCAATAGATAGCTCAATCGTTTGTCTCCAGTTTGAAAATGTTGGGGTATCTTGTTTAGTTGGCGGAGTGGGCTCTTTTGGAATACAAATCTCAAAACCCTCTTTCTTTGCAGTTTCCTTCTCCGCTTGAGTCACATCTGAGAGAGAGAGAGAGAGAGAGAAGGTAAAATAAAGATATATACATATATTACGATGAAAGTATGTAAAATTAAATCATTAACCTCTTTGTTACCATATTTCTGTTGAAATACATTACCTTGGTTACAATTCATTTTGAAAATAATCAAAAATGTACCTAAATAGCTGTCATTATTAAGCTGATGTTTGGAACTTAATTCGAAATAAAAAAAAGTGGTTTCAAATTTTGGCACAAAGCCAAGAATTGTGCGTGCGCATGTGCAAGTTGATTATATTGACCCCAGTGTTTCACTGATACTTATGAGCTTCAAAAGGATGAAAGGCAAAGTCAACCCAGGCAGTATTTGAACTCAGAATGTAAAATTGGAAGAAATGCTACTAAGCATTCTGTACAACGCAGTAAAGATTCTGCCAGCTCGCCACCCCTAAATTAACATAAAAACATTGATTGAAGATTCTAATTTAAATTTTTCAAAATAGAAGTTTGAATCACAGAAACAAGGGGTGGGGGTTGGTATCAAACAGATTAAAGAGGTAAGTTTATTTTATTTATACCTCAAAATTTATAAATGTTTCTGCTAGTTTATGTAATATATATATATATATATATATATATATACACTCATAAGGTACAGATTATATTTAAATACATAAGAGGAATCCACTCATGGGATTCCTTACGCTAGAAAGAACAGCTAGGTTCTAGAACCAAAGAATTAGGGACAAAATCCCGAAAGGAACGAAATGAAGAATAAAAACTTTTACCATCTCTTTTCCTGGACCAATTGGTTTCTGACTTTAGTTTAGCAAATAAGATAATTTTCTAGGTGAAGTCGTTTCCATCAGGTACACCTAACACTAAAATATATAAACACGAGGCAATCATTTCCATGCCTCTCGTTTATACATCCTAATTTTTTCAGATCTACTGCGCAGGCGCAGCTCCTCACTGGCAATAAAAAAATACCAACTTTCCCTAATTTTGTGATTCTAGAACCTAGCTGTTCTTTCTAGCGTAAGGAATCCCATGAGTGGATTCCTCTTATGTATTTAAATACACACTGTACCTTATGAGTAATTCATAGTCTTTGGACTAAACTTTTATACGCTAGGCCACTTGGAAGTGAAAATTTTTATTAATTTCCATTTCCCTTTGATATGATTAAGTATTATAAGTTTTTTGGATAATTTTCGATTTTTAAAAGTTGGTATTAAGAAGGGCATCTAGCTGTAGAAAAGATGCCAAAGCTGGTACTAGAGCTGAATGGAATCCCATGGTTCACTGGATCCTGAAAGATGGACAGTAAGTGATGATGTACACATGCCTAATGCAGCTCTGTGGCTTGTTAGATCCTGTCAAATCATCCAACCAATTCCAGCATGGAAAATGGACATTAAATGATAATGATATGTAGGTGTATATATATATGTGTGTGTGTGTGTGTGTGTGTATATATATATATATATATATATATATATATATATATATATATACACACACACACACACACACACACACACACACACATACATACACACATGTTGAATGTGGAAGACATGCAAAGATTAGATAAAAACAAGATGAACATGCTTTGCTGGATATGCATGAATGACAAAGTATAAACGAACCTTGACATATACAATGATCACAGCTTCTGTATTTCTCTTGTCATCCCATCTACTTCCCCAACATGATTTTTTTCCTTCACAGTGACATCCATCCTTACCTTCTCATACACAGGCTTTCATACCACTTCCTTAATGATTACGCACACACGCCATCACCTCTACTATATTTTCACACTTGCACACATCTACTCACACATATACACCACATTAAAACACACACACACACATCTCCCCTTATGCCCATTTTCAGACAGATAGATTCCTTCACTTACATAAACACATCTATTTTTTTCTCTCGTGTGAACTCCTCTTCTAGAACAGCATTCCCACCTGATTTCTAACCTCTATTTCGCTCCCTCTACACTTCTCTCTATCATCTGATGAAAGACCAAAATGTTAAGAGACTTTCCATTAAAGCTACTACCTTATTTGAATAAGACTGATATTTTCTACTAGATAATTTGCTAAATGTTACAGACTAGATCTGTTGCTAGTGCATGGTCCTGTCTATGTACAAGTTGAGGTACTGTAGATAGAGCCATTACAGGTGCAAGGCAGTCTTCAAAGGATTGGAAGAGAGGGGACAGCAGTGAAAATTATCAAATAGCTATAAGATATGTCAGACATCAGGTATATACAGTAAGGGGAGAGGCAGAAAGAAGTTTGCAGATGTCCTATGACATGGAGATCAAAAGTATAAGGTGTTTTGGATTGCTTAGGTAGTGCACTACAGTGGATTGAGCGAAGTGTATACAGAATGATAACCCACTTTATACAGAATGACACCCACTTTAACCGATGACAAAAAGGAAGAGGCATGAAAATGCTACAATGAGATGCTGTTGAATGTAGAGAATGCATAGAAGAGAGAAAAGGAGGGAGGGAGGCTACCCCATGTAAATCTAACAAGGACCAGCTACCCAAAGTAGCAGCAGTATAGCAGATAGAGAAATTAGTAGATAAAGCAACAGTCAATAGGATGCTTAAGATATCTGGTGAAGTAAGCATATAGAGCAGTCACTCAAATAGTCAATTGGATAACACAGGAAGGTGTCTTACTTAATGATTGGTACTGTAATATTGTAAACTCCTTCAAGGACAAGGAGATGCACTGGAGAAAGGAAACTATAGAGGTATCAAACTACTGGACCACATTAAAGAAATTAGGTAAAGAGTTAATGCCAAAGTAATTACAAACAAAATTAGACTGGATGAGATGCAGTTTGGTTTTACTTCAGGAAAAGGTACCACTGAAGTTATATTGCTAGTAAAACACAAGTCCCTCTCCAAGAAAAGTCCTTAACTAAAATTAATCCCCTATATTGTGCATTGTCAACCAGGAAAAGGCTTCTGACAAAGTCCTCTTTTTCTGTGACCTAGTGTTTACTAAGGAGGGTGGGGCTAGATGAATGATTTGTGAGGGCCAAACAAGCCATGTACAGAGGTGCAGGCAGCAAGGTGTGTCAATAATGAATTCAGTGATGAATTTAGCATGTTCTTACAGTAAATCTGTAGGAGATTTGGAGCAGATTCAAAATAAGGAAATAAAACACAGAATTGAAGGGTTGTAAAATAAACTTAGCAAAAACTAAGTTTTAGTATGTAAGAATGAAAGTAGGACTCTGATACTGTCAGGGAGTACTTGGTATGTAGAAAAGGAGTCAGCAGACATTCCATATAATGTCCCCAGTATCAAGAAAAGATGCACAAGAGGTGTAGTGGAATCAGAGGCAAGATAAGAGAGAAAGTAGATTTCATATGCAGCAGGTGAACTAAAGCAATGAGCACATTGAGAACATGGGAAATGCCTGGATGGAGAGATAGAGTGAGAGAAGTAATAAAGAGAGATAGTAAAAAAGGCTATAATGAGAATGATAACACAGTATAATGGAGGAGACATTGGCAGCTCCTTGTTTGCAGGTATAGGTGCATTGATTCCAATAGATTTGATGCATTCTCTTCTAACTCAAGCTTCAAAGGGATAGAGAAGAAAGAAATAGCAAGATACAGATGGCGGAAGTAGGAAGGATTCAATATAAATAGTTGTGATGGCTTCCAATTTCTCATTCTTCTTTGATACTATCACCTTACTCACTCTGTTTCCCTGGTCATATCCTCTTTTCTGCAATCACTCTTTGTTTTACTTACTCCACTGGTCATGTTACCTGGAATGGACAGAGACAATGTAAAGCAGTGATGATCTTCTGCTGTCTTGCAGGATACAAGGCAACCTTATTAGAGTTGGTGCCATGATACAATGCACCCAGTACATCTCCAAAATGGTTAATGAACGAGCAGAGACATAGTAGGATTAAGAGAACTACTTAGTCTTGTTAAGGGTATGACAACCTCATTAGTATGCTTGCTATGGTAAAAATGAACCAAGTACATGCTGCAAACTGGTTGATGAACAAGATTTGACAAGACCCCTTAGTCTTGTCAAAGACACAATTTCTCTAGTGCCAGTGTGATGATAAAATGTACCCAGTACACTCTGTAGAATAATTATTGTCAGGAAGGGCATCCAGCTGTAGAAATAGCACAAAAATTAAATGCATGAGTGAGGCATGGTCTCCTGCCGAGGGAGACAATGATTGTGAAGAAGAACTGACTTGAAATGACGTGACCTGTCCATCCTATGTTAGCAGGGGAAGCAGGCATAAATGTTGATGTATCAATATATGTATTGTTTATAACAATATGTCCTGCGGCTTGGCATGGGAAGACCAGTGGAATGAAGTACTTCACTTGAAAACAAGTAAGGTGTGGCAGAAGAAAAGAGCATTTGGCTGTAGAATACAGCCTCAACAAGTTTTGTCTGCTTTATGCCAACAAAGAATAGAGTAGTCATAAAAACAATCTCCTAATATAATAATGAGCATAGTGTTTTTATATATTTGTGTGTGTGTGTGTGTGTGTATATATATATATATATATATATATATATATATATATATATATATACATACATACTTGTCTAAAATCATGCAGAGTAGTATAAGTGAAGGGAGATGAGAGAAAATAGTAATTCAGTGAAGGAGAAATAGTGAGAGTAATAGCCCTGACTGAGAGGGAGTGAGAGAAAGTAATAGCAATGAGAGAGAGGAAGTGGCAAAGAGTGCATTGTGTATCTTGTTTTTCTCCTTTACAACATATGAAAGACAAAGGAAGGGGTGAAAAAGCTAAAATCAGCGTTTCAACTCTGTGTGAGTATATATGTGTGTGTATGCAAAAGGAGGTATGTGAATGTGTGTGTGTGTGTGCACGCAATGGAAATGGGATGATGAACGTTCAATGCTGAAAAGGAAAATCAAACAGCATTTCCACTTTGTGTGAGTATATGTGTGTACAAAGGAAGTATGTGAATGTATGTGAACATTGACAAGTGTATTAATTTGATTTACCATCCATATCTTCTACTATAATAATACTCTTGTGTATTTCTCCGTCACAACATATGAATGAGAAAGGACGGAGTGATAGATGAATAACGAAGGAAGGGATGATGGCAAACTTGGTAGTGGGATGAAGGAAGTGCTATGGTGAAAAAAAAAAAAATCAAACAGTGTTTCAACTCTGTGAGTATGTGTGTGTGTGTGTGTGTATATATAAAAGGGAGTCATGTGAATGTGTGTGTGTGTGTGTGTGTACAATGGAAGTGGAATGATGAACATTCAACGCTGAAAAGAAAAATCAAACAACATTTCAACTCTGTGTGAATATATGTGTGTATGTGTGTGCATGTACAAGGGACATATGTGAATGTTTGTCTCTGTGATTATTATGTACCTTATTTATATATAAAACACTACAATTAGCCGTCATTTTTGATGCTAGTAATGATAATAATATACACTGCCTCCTCCCCTCTTAAAAGTTAAAAAAAATTATTTTTTTTATCTTGCAAGTACTTAGTGACCCTGTCAGCACAGGTCCCACTTAAAAGCACCCAGTTTACACTGTAAAGTGGTTGGTGTTCGGAAGGGCATCCAGCTGTAAAAACCTTGCCAAAACTGACCTAGCTTGTGCTTGTGCCACATAATAAGCACTACTCACCTTGCCTGTGCTTGTGCCACGTAAAAAGCACTAAGTCCACTCTGCTGAGTGGTTGGTGTTAGGAAGGGCATCCAGCTGTAAAAATCCAGCCAGAACAGTCACAGAAGTCTGGTGCAGGCTTCAGCCTGGCCGGCTCTTGTGGTACTGTCCCACCCATGCTAGCATGGAAGATGGACGTTAAACAATGATGATGATGATGATGATGAGTAGAATGTGATTTATGAGAGATTTGGTTGCCATTTTGAGCCAGTTGAGCAATCATATGTTAAATAATTAAAAAAAACAACTTATCTGCTAATGAGCAATACTGTAACTTTCTGTCCCTCTGTCTTACACTTTCTGTACCATCTTATGTATGAACTAAGGCAGAGGAAGGAGTGAATTTGTTCATCATTTTACTGAGGTAGTTGCTTTTAGGAGCAATGACTTTTTAACTAAGGCAGTGAGGTTGATATGGGGAGGTGTTTTCAGTCACACACACATTTATATATTGATATGATCGTCTTAATAAGATTCAGTAATAACAAAAAAGAAAGAAATTAGCACATTATTCATGTCTCAATTTACTCAATTCAGAAATGTGTATCATTCCCATTGTAGCAATGCAAAACACTAGACTTCACAAATTTAATTTTCTACAACCAGGTAACCTGTACTCATGCAGAAGAATTGATATAAAAATATCTTAAATGGCTAGTAGTATTTCTTATGGCTTTTTACATGAGGGGTAGGGAAACTTTTTAGCATAGCGGGCAAAAATTTCCAATGAAAAAGGTCTCATATCTGTGTAAATCTTGTATATATCTATGTATAATTTGATATACATTAATAAAGATAAGTTTAACACATTAAATTAATGCATAACATCTTCTTTAATACTGCCACTGAATTTAGGATGTTTATATTACTTATGTGGTATTCTATATTTTTCAGTTAGAGTGTAGTCGGGTCTCAAGGGGATGGTACAAACCTAGTAATATGTGTTTTATAGTAAAAATAAAATTTCCATTCAAATGGCAATTACCGGATGATTTCTGTTCAAGTCTAACCATTTTAAGTCGTAGTGGAAATGCGACCTATATTGATAATAGGCATATGAATATTGTATAAATTTTATAATTGAAAATTTTATTATATTTTGTACATAGGAGTACATCAGTCTGTGGGCACAATAAAATATGCTCGTGGGCAGGGGTTTCCCCACCCCTGTGTTACATTCTGAGTTCAAAATTCTGCCAAGGTTAATTTTGCTTTCATCTCTGCAGGGTTGATAAAATAAAATATTAATCAAATACTGGTGTCAATCTGATCAACAACCCACAAATGCAATTTTCTGGTCTTGTGCATAATCATAATCATCATTGTCATCATTATTTTAACATCTACATTCCATGCTTGTGTGGGTTCAACATGATTTCTACAGCTGAATACCCTTCCTGTTGCCAAGCCTCACTGGATTCAAGTCCTGTCAGAGTGAACATTGCTTTTCAACATGTAGTCTTAGTCTAAGCATTACTGGTGTTGCAAATATGAATATTCCAATGGTAGATTAAGTAGGGTGTCAGCTAGACTAGTTGCATTTGTCCAAGGAGAGGAGATTGTAGGTATGATGGAGGGTACCACCTGTGAGGGAGGGGGGGTTCGGACAGAGAAACAGAGGAAACAAGCTCGTCCATATATACACACAAGCATGCACACAGACAGACAAAAACAAGCATGCATGCACACGTGCACACACACACACAGAGGAACAAGCACGCATGTACAGCCCATTAGCTTTCTCTTTCACTTTGATATGTCCATGGAAAATTACTGGGTAGTTGATGACAAATTTCTAGACAAAACGAAATGAAAGATAGCAGGTTGAGTAGGTGGGCAGCTAAGCTAGTTGCATTTGTCCCAGGAGAGAGAGAGAGAGAGAAAAAAAGAGAGTGAGTGCAGGTAATATAGAGGACAGTACCAGTGAGGAATGGAGAGGAGAGAAGAGATATCTGGTAATAGTGGTGGGAGGAAAGAGAGATTATCCGGTGTAGATGGTGGGAGGAGAGAGAGAGATAAAAATATCCGGTATTGGTGGTGGGGGCGGGAGCACCATGAACAATCAAGGTTTAATTTGGGGGAGATAGTAAAGTTAAATTAGCTTATGAAACTAGCAATTGATAAATGATATTCATTTAAAGTGTTCATGGCAGATGACAAATTAAACATCCAAAGAAATGAGAAATTATCTTAGCAAAATTATATGAAGAATTAAGGAGGAACAAAGGCTGAGAGAGAGAGATTAAGAAGTTATATATTGAGGGGTCAGTTTAAATGGTTAGCTTATGAAAGTAGCTGTTAGTAAATAATACATTTAAAAAAGTATTAATGGCGAATGAATGTATGAAAGATCGGGTCTCGTACTGATGCTAGAATTCAACACGTCTTGCAACATCATACTTAATCATCTCAAATTAACAATGAACCTGCCATGAGAAACAACAAAAAGAAACCATTTACTTACGAACATTATCAAGTTTTTCAATGTTTGGTAGAGTGCGGATTACAGTATTTCTATAGTTTTCTAGTTCAGATATTGGGTTTTTCTGTATCCACAATACTTTCAGGTTGGGTAGTTCTTTCAAATAGCAAAGTTCACCAAGAGTTGAAATATTGTTATTTCGGACATAAAGCTCTCGTAACTTTTTACAATTCTGGAAGTCTTTAATTGATTCAATAAAATTACTGCTGCAAAAGGCAAATTGATATGCTGTTAGTGTATTTTCTCTAAAAAAATTAAACATAGCCAGTATATTGGTTTAAAATAATTTGAACATATACTGATAGTATATGGTGTTAATATATATTTGTCTATACTTTTAAGAAACATCATCAATGTCTAATGAAAAGTTTGACAAGAAAACACAATTTACAAAACAAATTCATTTAATAATAAAGAGTGAAACATTTGTTAGACTTCAGGACATCACCATCATTATTATAACTTTAAAGTCCACTTTTTGATGCTTACATGGGTAAGAATTCATTGGGGTTCATATTTTTACTATCAGAAACTTTTCCAATTGCCAACCTTCACCTGTTTCCAAGTAAGGTAATATTTTCCCATGGCAGAACAAGTTTTCATGGAAGGTTGGGAATGAATGAAACTGCTTGTATGACAGTAACACTTGTTTACAACTGTGACATAGAGTAAAGGCCCCCTTCAGTCATGAATGACCATGAGATTACACTGAGAAAGTTCCCCTCTGAGGCACAATTCTGGGCAAAGTTCCTTATGGAAAACTAGCAGTTGCCCATGCATACCAGCCTCCCCTCTCCATGTCACTCATGTTATGAAAGGCAAAGGCCGAAACAGCTTGGCACCAGTGATGTCACAACTCATTTCTATAGCTGAGTGAACTGGAGCAATGTAAAATAAAATGTCTTGTTCAAGAACACAACACACAGTCCGGCCCAGGAATCAAACTCACTACCTCATGATTGTGAGCCTGACACTCTAACTACTGAGCCATGCACCTTCACTATCACATACTGGCAAGACAAGTAGACACAAATATACATATTCACACACACACATGCACGTGTGTCTATCAGATCCACTCAAAACATTTTGTTTACCCCAAGGCAACAGTTGAAGACACATGCCCAAGGTCGCACACGGAAGGACTGAATCTAAAACCATGTGGTTGGAAAGCAAGCTTCTTAACCACACAGCCATGCTGGCATCTACTGGAAAATATTTAGATGGCTTACACTGAGTACAAGAAACAGCCTATATAGATACCTGCCTGCCTATCTATGGAAGTATATATACTCATAATAATCTTATATCTATTTTACCATGCTTGCATGGTTAGGACAAGTGTCATTCAGTACAATCATATACCACTTGTTGCAATCTCTCAACATCTTCTTTAGGTTCAGCCTCCTGAAATCAGCCTTCACCATTTCTCCCTCTGACTAACTCTTGGTCTTTGTGCTATTGATTGCTCTTTTATTATAATAGCATTCAAATCTAGAATACATTATTGGAACATAAATTAACTCCAGTACTTGATTAATACATTATTTCATCGACTTTGGAAGGACGAAAGGTAAAATTGACCTCAGTAGTATTTGAACTCAGAACATAGGGACCATAACTAAATAGTGCTAATCTAATGATTCTAACGATCTATCACCAAACATAGGTGCAGGAGTGGCTATGTGGATAGGTGCAGAAGTGGCTGTGTGGTAAGAAACTGACTTCCCAACCACATGGTTCTGGGTTCAGTCCCGCTGTGTGACAATTTGGGCAAGTGTCTTCTCCTATAGCCTCGGGCCGACCAAAGCCTTGTGAGTGGATTTGGTAGACAGAAACTTAAAGAAGCCTGTCGTGTGCAGGTGACATGTAAAAACACCATTTGAGCATGGCTGTTGCTATTACCGCCTGACTGGCCCTCGTGCCAGTGGCACGTAAAAGCACCCACTACACTCTCGGAGTGGTTAGCATTAGGAAGGGCATCCAGCTGTAGAAACTCAGCCAGATCAGATTGGAGCCTGGTGCAGCCATCTGGCTCACTAGTCCCCAGTCAAACCGTCCAACCCATGCCAGCATGGAAAGCGGATGTTAAACGATGACAATGATGATATATGTATTTGTGTGTCTGTCCCCCACCCACCTCGCCCATTGCTTGACAACCGATGTTGGTGTGTTTACGTCCCCATAAAACTTAGTGGTTGGGGACAAGAGACCGATAAAATAAGTACTAGGTTTACAAAGAACAAGTCCTGGGGTCGATTTCTTCAATTAGAGGCAGTACTCCAGCATGGCTGCAGTCAAATGACTGAAATTAGTAAAAGAATAAACTAATATTAAATAATCTATTATAAACCTCTTTAAAGGCAGAGAGTGGGCAGAACTGTTAGCATGCTGGGCATAATGCTTAGCAGCATTTTGTCTGTCATGACATTCTGAGTTCAAATGCTGCTGAGGTTGACTTTGCTTTTCTCTCTTTTGGTTGAATACTGGGTTGAATACTGGTTGAATACTGGGTCAACATAATCGATTTAGCTCCACCTCTTGTGCCAAATTTGAAATCAATCTATTACCAATACCATCATCATTTTAATGTCCACTTTTTCATGCTTGCATGAGTTAGATGGAATTTGTGGAGGTGCAATGGCCTAGTGATTAGGGCAGCGGACTCATGGTTGTAGGATCGTGATTTTGATTCCCAGACTAGGTGTTGTGAGTGTTTATTGTGCGAAAACACCTAAAGCTCCACGAGGTTCCGGCAGGGGGTGGGGGTGTTGCTGGTGAACACTGCTGTATCCTTTCACCACAACTTCCTCTCACTCTTTCCTCTTGTTTCTGTTGTACCTGTATTTCAAAGGGCCAGCCTTGTCATGCTGAATCTCCCTGAGAACTACATAAAGGGTACACGTGTCTGTGGAGTGCTCAGTCACTTGTATGTTAATTTCCTGAGCAGGCTGTTCCGTTGATCGGATTAACTGGAACCATTGTCGTCACAACGAATGAAAAGTCACGAGATGGAATTTGTTAAGGTGGATTTTCTATGGCTGGATGCTCTTTCTGTCATCAGCCTCACCATGACCAGACATGTTTTCATGGAGGATTGAAAACAAAGGACACTGCTTGCATGACAGTGATACTTGATTACAACTATTACACAATGTCAAGACAAGGAGACAGTAACATACACACACACAAACACATACACATATATACATATGTACACGACAGGCTTCTTTCAGTTTCTATCTATCAAATCCATTCACAAGGCTTTAGTTGGCCTGGGGTTACAGTTGAAGACACTTGCCCAAGGTGCTATGCAGTGAGACTGAACCTGGAACCATGTGATTGGGAATAAAAATTCTTATCACACAGCCATACCTGCATCTTAATATTAAATAATTGCTAATAAATATTAAATAACCTATATCAAATAAAATAGTAGTTAAAATGAACACACAGACCCTGTTGACTAATGGTAAACACAACCACAATAACGGGAGGCAACTGCCAAAAATAGACTGTTGAATCATAGTAGAGATCACTTGGCAACAAAGAGAGATCAGATTAGGACCATAATTAAGATAGATTAATTAAGACCAATTCATAACTGAGTCAGATTTCATCATCACTAAAAGATTATCAGCCAACAATAAATATATAGTCAAGGATGATAGACAATGTAAGTACTTTTAAATGACTCATCCTACTGCAACATGTTATTAACATGATTTAGCTCTTTCAACCTCAATTTTAATTTAATTAAAAAAACAACTTAACTTCTTTAAAAGAGAGAAAGTACAGTAAAATGTCTAGACAGTTAATTTACAAATAACAAGCAAAATAACAATCATGAATGTATATATATATATAAAAGGTTAAACTGCTCCAAACTATCTCTAGCCTATTTTTTTTGTTTTTACTTAATTTTTGTTTTAAATTTTATTTCAATCTTACCTAATGCTGCATACTTCCAAGTTTGCTAGTTTATTCATTACTGTAATGTCAGATAAATCACAAGACCTAAAAAAGAAAAAAAAAAAAAAAGAAATAATAATAACAACAACAATAATAATAAATGAAGAAACTTTCAAGATACTAAGATCTGGAAATAGAGGTAATTTGAATGTGGAGCCTAAAAACAGAAACAATTCTTATTATAGTAGGCAGATTAGGTATGATAAAAACACATTCAGACAAATACATAACAAAAACACCAGGACTTACAAGTATATATAACATACAGAAAATAGCACTACTAGGCACTGCACACATCCTATATAAAACACTTTCGATACAGTGAAAATAAGAGTACCACAACAAACCACAGTACATACCCAAGGTACACAGAGCTGTGCTTGGTAGTGCAGTGAAAGCACATGATAAAGATAAGATTACTGAATAATAATAATAAATGCCCAGATGCAATACCAGGCACTGGCTCTCATGGCTTCTGATGGAAGTGATATCAAGTATATGTTTTGTCTTAGTGTAAAAGAGAGGCTTGTCAGTTGTTTGACCTTAACTAGTTGAGCACGTCTCTTGGTGGTTGACAATATGTGCATCTCTGATTATGAGCAGAAGTAGTGGGGGAGCATCATAGCCATGTGTTGAGAGGAATTCTTTGGGGTTTGAATAATTTATCTCTGGAAACATGGGTATTTCATTCAACGTCCTTATTCAGGGTCCTTTTGAGTAGGATGGGCTACTAGACCTAAAGAAAATTCTAACAGGGCCCCATGTGCAAAGTTATGCACTGTTTATCTTGATATGAAATCACTATGTTGTGCACATATGGTTGTGATGCATGTGCCTGATGTACTTTTATCAGATGGGTACATTGGGCTTTGTATATTTGTACCCCAGTGTCACTTTGATGGCATGCACTGCTCTCTCACTCAATAATAATAATGATAATTTTAAATTTTGGCACAAAGCCAGCAGTTTTGGGGGAGGGGTAAGTCGATTACATCAACCTCAGTATTCAACTGGCACTTATTTTATCAATCCTGGTGGAATTTGAACTCAGAATGTAACCACCTACACTTTTTTCTGCAAAATAGGGGTAGCTTATCCTGTTCAGGCTATATTATTAGCATTATCCTGCGATTGAGAATTTAAAAATCACTTCTTTAACATTATATTAAACTATAATTAAATTACAACAGTTATTATAATCCACTCTGCATTGTTGTGCCATTCAAGACACATTATATTTCACAAACAATACACAATGCTTCTAGTGAACTACAATACTCTCTTAAAAATAATGTTTTTAGCATAGGTACAAGACCTGAAATTTGAAGGAAGGAGTAATTAGTCGATGATTGACAGGTACTTATTTTCTCAACCCTGAAAAAATGAAAGGCAAAGTTTATCTCAGTGGGATTTGAACTCAGAATGTTAAAGGCCAAATCAAATACCACAAAGTATTTTGTCTATATTCAAATGATTCTGCCACTCCCATGTCCCATATAATAATAATGATATAAAAAGCTGATAACTTCACTATCAAAATTCTTAAATTTTACATATATAAAAATACTAGACTACCTGTGACTCATTGGTTCAGCAGGAAACTCTGAGTTTCCCAGCAATGGAATTTTGTTTCCTGGAATTTTTCTTTTCCAGGTTATTTCAATGAATGTGACATTAAAAGGTTAGAGTTTCTTCCCTTTCAGGATGAAGTTAAATTCGAAACATTTTCCCATTATGCACCGTTTTGGGTATTTATACCCCGCAAACCCTGAATATCTCAATAACTGCTGCTCCAATTTAAGTATAACTTGTTTCATTAACATTTCAAGGTAAAGTCAATTCATAGTATTTTCCCATTATGCTCCAGTTTGGCTGGGTAACATTGCAAGCAAACAAACAAGATTCAAACTGACTTTTAATGTATTATAGATATGTTTGTCTTCCATTGTGCTACATTTTTTTTGTATTTCCTTTCATTTTATTCCAGATACATGATTTGCAATAATTACCTATAGCATATTTCAAGTTTGACAGTTGATGGAATTCCACTGTTCTAGAATCTCACAAGAAATCATCTTCAATCAATGAATATCTAATTTGTCTCTGGTATTTACGTCTTCTTTGGTTGCCATGGTTACAAACTAAAGGATTTAGCATCAGGAAAGCAATTAAGCCACTGCCAGCAATTTCATGTTCATTTTTTATTTTGGAAGAAAATAAATGAACACACACACACATATACATAGGAGAGAGAGAGAGAGAGAGAGAGAGAGAGAGAGAAAGAAAGAAATGGTAGTAGCTGCTCTCTCCAATGCTCATTCAGTGACCTTTTCTTTTTTCCTGTTACTGATATAAAACAGGAATGTATGGTTATGCAGTTCACAGGCATATGGCGTAGTGGTTAAGAGCGCGGGCTACTAACCCCAAGATTCCGAGTTCGATTCACCGCAGCGACCTGATTAATAATAGTAATAATAATAAAAAAATAATAATAGTAACATCGTTAGGAATGAGAACCCAGGTTCGAAATTTCCCCAAGACACCTGATGAAGGCTGGAGGGTATATCAGCCGAAACGTTGTGTTAACAACAAACAAGATGAGGAAAAATATCCGTCAAATGTAAATAATGTAAATTCTGTATGGTTATGCACTTACAAAGTTTGCTTTACACCAATATGATTCCTGGTTATGTCTCAATCTGTGACCTTTGGGCAAGTATCTTCTGCTATAATATGGAAACCCATCATATATCATCATCATCGTTTTACATCTGCTTTCCATGCTGGTATGAGTTGGATGGGTTATTGCCTCTTCCCTAGATGGGCTAGGAACTCATTTATAAGCTTCACTTTTGGCTTGGTTTTTACAGCCAGATGCTTTTTCTAATACTAACCATTCTACAGAGTATATTGGTTGCAGTCTGTCATAACAGGGGTTTTCAAACTGTGGTCCGCGGACCACAGGGGGTCCGTAAGGACAAGACAGGGGGTCCGTGGACAGCAAATACTTTTTATGGGCAATCTGATTTTATATATGTTTTTTAATCGAAATCTTTTAATTGACAATAAACCTATTTGTTAAATACTGTTAAATAAATAAATGTAAAAATGTTATTTTAAGCAAATATTTATGTATAAATTTCATAAGTGTTTATGCAATCCTCAGTTATAATGGCAGCATAGAAGTGTGATTGAGAAGAGTAGACAGTGACTGAGCATGAGCGCTAGAAGCAGAAGTGATAAAGGCAAGTACAAGAGAGACATGAGTGATAAGGGCAGGCAAACTAGAAAGACATGAGTGACAATGGCATGATGAATAAGAGAGTGATAATGGAGGTGGCGCTGAGTGAGAGGTGTGTTAGAGGGATGAGAGGCTGTCAAGGTAAAGCCTCAAATATAAAGGGGTCCGCAAGTCAAAAAGTTTGAAAACCCAGCACTAGAAAGGGTGTTAAAATGTTGACAAGGTTAAAGGATCCTCACAGCCCTACACTTAACAGTGTAATGGGTGTATTTCTATTGTTGTTCCAGCACCAGAGAGGATAGGGGTGAAAGACTGATGGATAGTAAGATGTGGATAAGTGGTGAGAGTGGATGTTAATACCAAATGGCCAGAAGGGGAGTGCAGGCAGTCCTTCAAGTAGATATTTCAATATGATGAGAGAGATAGTGTGTTAGAGATAAAAGAGAGAAGGGCAGAAGTGTTGGAAAGAGGATCTGACAGGTCCTGTGGCATTCATGGTAAACCAGATATACACTGCAATCCTCAGTTATAATGGCAGCATAGAAGTGTGATTGAGAAGAGTAGACAGTGACTGAGCATGAGCGCTAGAAGCAGAAGTGATAAAGGCAAGTACAAGAGAGACATGAGTGATAAGGGCAGGCAAACTAGAAAGACATGAGTGACAATGGCATGATGAATAAGAGAGTGATAATGGAGGTGGCGCTGAGTGAGAGGTGTGTTAGAGGGATGAGAGGCTGTCAAGTTCAGAGATGTAGCTTTGACAGTTCGTATATAAACATACATACAAGCATACACATATACATACATATACCTAAAGGTACATGCCTATATATACATATCATCATCATCATCGTTTAACGTCTGCTTTCCATGCTAGCATGGGTTGGACGATTTGACTGAGGACTGGTGAAACCGGATGGCAACATCAGGCTCCAATCTGATTTGGCAGAGTTTCTACAGCTGGATGCCCTTCCTAACGCCAACCACTCAGAGAGTGTAGTGGGTGCTTTTACGTGTCACCCGCACGAAGGCCAGTCAGGCGATATATATATGTATACATACAAATTTTCACATCTGTTTCACCATTCCTGGATATGTTGGTGTGTTTTCTCCCACACAAAGTATAGTGCCAGTCAATGTCATCTTCTCCATGAAATGCAACAACTTAAGATCTGTCAACATTACTTTTCCCTCAGGCCCCTTCTTCAGTAAATTGTATTTGTTTTAACTCTGTGAGCACATGTGTATGTGTGTGTGTGTGAATGTTTTCTCCATGTATTTTCACACTGACACCTTTTGAGCAAGAGTGCATTTGTTTATGTTACTAGTATACAACACGCTCAGCAGTTTTATGTGAAGGCCAGTGGAATAAAAATACCTTACTTGTAAAATGTTGGTAACTGGAAGAGTATCCAGTTGTAGAACTGCACTAATAAACCTCACCCAACCCATGCCAGCATGGAAAAAGTGGATGTAAATGATGATGTGATATACACATATACAAAGGGGTACTGAAAAGTTCTTGGCTTTAGGTAAAAGAAAATACAGGAGGATCAGTTAATTATGATTTTATTCAATATATTCACCTCTCAGATTCACACACTTACTGTAGCAGTCTTTCAGATTTTCTAAGCCCTGTAAAAGAACTCAGATGGTTGGGCCTTCAACCAGGCTTTTTGTGATACTCTGAAAGCCAGGAACTTTTCAGCCTCCCCCTCATACACATTTCAGAAGTATGTGGTTGAGGGAACATTGCCACTGTGTGGACATTGTCAGTTGGTGCTTTGTACTATAGTAGCAGGTTGGCCAATGCCTTGTGAGGGAAGTTTTGCATGGGTTCAGTCTCACTGCATGGTATTTTTGGCAAGTGTCTTCTACTATAGCCCTGGGCCAACCAAAGCCTTGGGAGTGGATTTGATTTGGTAGTAGAAATTTGAAAGAAGCCCATCATACACACACGTGTGTGTGTATATATATATATATATATATATATATATATATAAATACACACACAAAAATGTGTGTCAAGACATTATATGATGGCTGTAAATGAGCATTGTTCATTTCCGGTCTTCTGTGAAAAATATGTTTAGTTATGGAAAATATCATCTTGCTTGGAAACAGGAGAGGGTTGGGGATGGGAAGAGCATTCGACTATAAAAAATCTGCCTGAATGAATTCCATTTGGCCCATGCAAGCATAGAAAAGTGAATATTAAAAGATGATATATATATATAAAGAAGAGTTTGTTTATGTGTGTGTGCATATGTTCCTTATGCATTCAAAAACTTAGTTGCTGATTTTGACATATGGGGTATCAAAAGATTCAGTAATCTTTTGGCTACCAAATAAACTTTTCTTTTACATATTTGCATTACAAAAATTTAACATTATAATCTTTCTATAAGTCAACTATTGTAAACAACATTTTATACCATGACAATGTCACATTTCCTATACGAGTGTGTAGTGTGCTTGCATGTTCATTATGTACGTTAGGCTGATGACTGAGAAGTGTGAGTGTGTGTGAGGGTGTATGTGTCTGTCAGTATACATACATTTTTGTGATGACTGACACACATCTAAAGACAGCAACAGACACACAAAAGAACAGAGATAGGCCCGAGGTGTGCATGAATGTGTGTCTGACTTAGTATATATATGTGACTGTATAGCCCAACATTGAAACACCAATTTTAAAAGAGTTTAGTTTAGCTGCAGCCTAAACGCTGAAGGAACAACAACATTCACTTTGAAGTATCACTGTTTGGATTTTCCATTTCATCATGGAGAGTAGCAGTTTAAACAGCATTAAAGATTATCACTACTTATGTGCTAAAATATTATTCTGGTTTTTATAACCAACATAAAAATTTGGCTGATTTGACAGCACTCAGAAATACATCTGAAAAAAAAAATGTTATTCTGGTTATTATAACAAATTTGGAAACTTGGCAAAGTAGAAAGCCTTAGTGGCTCTTTCAATATAATTACAGAAATGTTATTCCAGTCCTTATAACCAGTTTGACGATAATGCTTTTTCAAGTCCTACCATCCTTATCATATTCCTGCTATGCTGCTTTAACAGTGTTAGTATTCAACGCCGCACAACATTTTTACTACGTTATAATTTATTCTACAGCCTTACGCAGTTAAAATATATAGTAAGTGATATCAAATTAATTTATACCTTGCTACATACATCCTTCAGCAAAGGTTTTCAATTACCATAAAAACCCATGTAATTTGTGCACCTATGTAATTTACACAGGTGATTTTCTGGATAAAAATTGTTAAAAAAAGCTTCTACTCATGTGAAATTCGCACCCAAAAGTTTTCAGAATTGCCAATATGGCCAGGGAAAAGGTTTCCAATTTAGTTGTATTTAGCATAATTTTACTTACTTATGATTAGATTGTATTAAATTTTCATTAAATAAAAATGATTTCTGTTTAACAGGTATCACATTGAAAGCGATTAAATTAAGAAGTGTTTGTATTGTTTCTAATAAACTTTATTTGACATTTCTTGCCCACAAGAGATTATGTCCAATTTTCTGTATGTCTTCTCAAATTATGATCACAGATGATAATTCTTATAAAAAAAGCTGATAAATACGCACAAGTGTTGCAAAATAAGTTTAATTACCAATTAAACATCAGCTTGGATGACACTTTACTCAACCGAAAGAGGCAGGTGATTGATCAAACTGATTATGTAAAACAGAATTCTGATTGGTCAAAAGTGTCTTCTTGTCTCAAGCTCTGATTTTCTGCCTATTATTGTTGGAACCTTTGATACAGAGTATCGAAATTTTAATCCCTTTCCCACTGCACCCTGTATATATATATATATCATCATCATCATCTTTTAATGCTTGTTTTCCATTTGACAAGGGCTAGCAAGCCAGAAAACTGAATTGAGCTCTACTGTCTGCCTTGGCATGGTATTATGGCTGGATGCCCTTCCTATGCCAACCATTTTACAGGGTGTATTGGGTGTTTTCTGCATGGCACCAGCAACATCAGGGTCATGAAGTAACTTGCAAAGCAAATATATATATATATATATATATGAGTGAATGAATGAATAAAGGAAAGTAACATTCAACACATTTGGTTGGAGTTATTTATGTTTAATAACCTTGACTCAGCTCCACATAACTTAAAGCTTTGTGGGCATGTCGGACATGTCTATCTTCTCAGATATTCAAAGAAAGAGTAAGGGTTTGAAAGAAATTTAAAATGGCTTCTAGGTGTTTAGGCCTTTATTGGTCAGCTCACGTCATGTGGTATTAATGCTATTAAAAAGTAACACTAGTTATTTTCTATATTTTTAGGTCCTCGTGTTCAGACAGAATGTTGGTGTCCTTTTGAAGATGTGGCATAGTAATGTTCAGCAACACCAGCTCCTTGTATTGGGTACCACACATGGTGAAGTAAGTTGTTGGCATGAAATAGTGGCTCAGTCACTGAACACTGGTGGCAGCAGTCTTTACATAGTACTAACCGTTATAGCTGATGTTGCATGACCAACATGGATAGCTTGTCATCTACACAGACTGCAGGAATTAGATATCCTGCCCTTGTGTGCAGGTGAGTTAGGCCTAGGGTAATATATCTGGGCTGTTAGCAACCAGAAGCTTGAAGTTCACAAACAGGGTGCACACACACACATCAGCATCATCATAATTGTTTAATATTCATTTTTTCTATGTTGGACAGAAGTCATTGAAGAAAGACTTGCTATGACTGAATGTCCTTTCTGTCACCAGCCCTCACTCATTCCTAAACAACTTGATAATTATCCATGGCCAGATATGCTTCAAGAAGACACACTCACAGACTGGGAATGAACCTGAGACCACATGGTTCGGAGCAAACTTCTTATCTACACAGCCACACCTTTATATATATATATATATATATATATATATATATATATATAAAGTTATATGCAACTTGCTGTAATTCCTGAATGACACACCTAATGAAAAATTACCTTCACTCGTATAGTCACCATTCGCACAACTGATGCCTTTTTGTTAGAATCCTCTGCAAAAGATTGTGTAAGCTGTTCATTGTTTGATAAACCTTGCTTAGAAACAGGTAAGGGTTGGTGATAGGAAGGGCATCTGGTTTTACAAAAGTCTACCTTATGGACAGTGGACAGTAAACTGATGATGATAATGATGTATTATATATATCAATGACATATAACCCGAGACTTTTGGCAATATGCCATGCTTGAGAAGATGACCCATCAAGCCGATCAAACCAAGTGAAATCATAGTCATGACAGATACTGGTGTCATGCAACTGGCACCTGTACCAGTGGCATGTAACAGCACCCATTACATTCTTGGAGTGTTAGAAACCATGCCAAATCAGACTGGAGCTTGGTGTAGACCCTCAGCTTACTAACTCTGGTCAAACCATCCAACCCAATGGACGTTAAATGATGATGATAATGATGATATGCTTGCATGTTTATATCTGTGCAGTGAGAAGCAGTACAGTGAAACTTAAATATGCTGTAGTAACTCCCCATTACATTTTCACATTTTGTATCTTACAAGTACAATGAAATAAGTACCAGACAAAATACTGGTACTGAAATAATCAAATAAAACAATGACTGGAAGCAGCAGAATAACTGAAAAAAGAAAAGTTATTATGTAAATGACTGATTAAAATCTGAAGCCAAAGTTATGAATAGAAAATGAAATATCTAACTTCCAGTAACATCAACATTGAAGCTAAGCCATTTAATTACTGTCTTCAGCAGTAATAATAAGTTATTTCTATTTCAAAGATACCATCTACTTTATATTAAAGAATAAAAAGAAAGAAGAAAAGAAAAAACCTATTTGTGATGGTTAAACCTGCTTAAAATAGCAGTCAAATCTTCTACAGATTATACCTTATGGTACCCAATAATTCAGTCAAACCCTCAACTGGTACTTTATTTTATTGACGTCAAAAGAACAAGAGGCAAAGTTGATTTCGGTAGGATTTGAATGCAAAAAGCTGGAACAAAAATACCACATGGTATTTTGTTCTATGAACCCAGGACCACACATCGAATAAGAATACCTGTTGTTGATTGGCTTCTTTTATATTCTGTAGATTTCTTTATTGATTACGCTGTGGAGGATAATGTGCGTGCTATTTTAAATAGGGAATTTATCACTGATATTATGTATTTGAATGAACATTTACTATCTTCATATAAGCATATGCATATATATATATGTGTCTTTGGTGGAAACGAACAAAAGGATTGCCCAGATGATAGCCTATTTCCCAATGAAGTTGCAATGTGCTGTAGAATATAATGTTGGTGAATACGCAATTGAAGCAGTGAGTGATCTTAGGCTGGTGATTGTTGTGGTGTTACTGATGTAAGAACAGGTGTGGATGGCTTATACATGTAATGAGCTGAGCATACTTAAAAAGTATCTGGTTGGGTGTTGCTGGCAGTTAGAGATTTTCTAACTAAAAAGATTATGGAGATTTTAACAAAAATCTTTTTTGAAGGAGAGGTGGTGTTGGAAAGATCAGGGCAACTACAAGATCAGAAAGTAAGAGGGGAAAGGATAAGTGAGTGGTGGTATAGTTGATGGCCTGGGTCTGCTGGAATGTGAGATACACAACTAATCAAAAGGTACCCACAAATGAAGAGGTTCTTCAGTTTAAGAGTAAATTGATGTTGCATAACTGGTGAAATCAGCAGAATTGAGAGAATGGAATAGTGGACCTAGATCAGTGGTTCCCAAACTTTTTCAGGCTGCCACTCCCTTGGCACCTGGCCACATTCCTAGTGCCCCCCCCCCCCACCTCCTCATCACCACAAACATAGACCACTTTCTGCAGCAAATTCAAAACAAGTGTGCAGAAAAATAAAACTTAACCTAATTAACCTATTTTTTTTTAACACCCACTGACCCTTTTTGGTCACCCCATTATCACTCTGCTTTTCTTCAATGCCCTCCTGGATCTTTCCACAGTCTCCAGGGGGCAGTACCACCCACTTTGGGAAACACTGATCTAGAGTGTCAGTTACAGTAAGACTGAATTCTAGGGCATTATGAAATGAGTTAGTAAAAAGGATGAACTATCAAGTTGCTATATGGTTAGTGTGGTGATGTTCACATAGTTATTAGTGTAACAACTTCAAACTTCTGGATTGGATTCAATGAAACAGGCAAATACTACAATACACTATAGTGTTACATCATTACACAACATATGGACCAATGTAGAAGTCTCTTTGTGTTTTCTCAACATGCTAGAAATAACAGCTAAGACTCCTGATAATTACCCTCCTTAGAGTGGTACTGAGTTCTCTACACAAAAGACAGGATGGTCATGGATGGAATGCCTTTGAACATAGGTCTGCTCAATCAGAGAAGCTTTACAGCTAAAAACCAACAATACTACATAATACACAGTTTTATATTCATTTTTATGATGAGTGAAATGGTTTTTGTTGGAGTCATTAACATTCTACAATTGGAGATGTTTTGATTAACACCTCACTATATAAAACGATGCAATGAATCTGTTTTATGTTACTCAAGTAAAGTTTGATAAGCAATAGTAGTAACAAGAAGGTTTGAACTCTTTTCTGTGTGGTCAGTTGTCTAATACTTCAACCTCACAGCTTCCCACAGGATAGTAAACCTAATCCATCAACCTGTTAGCATTACCACCAGGCTATTATGTACTTTTAGTAGAGGTGACTCTGCTGACATCATTCAAACCAGATTTCCCGTCTGAGGATAACTTGATGCCTTGATGTACTGACTCCTACAGCGGCAACTCCTGATTATGGTTCCTGCAACACTTTTCACCCTTGGAAGCCCTGCAAAAATTTATGGGAACTTCCAAGAGAGGCTTCTACACAGTCATTCAACTTCAAATTATATCCTTTAATCTTATTTAATAAGAAAAGGAATATCAAATAATACTGTCCTAGAATTTAAAAAGGCAGATGAGGTTAAAATATAGGTTTAAAATATTTATGTATGAGTATTGCTTGTTCCTCCCCAGATTAAATGACGCCATTCTACATGCACGCGCACAAACACACACACACAAAATATTTGAAACAAATTCCTAAATGGTCGAGTAGTCTGACATACTTAATCTGAAGAATTTCTTCATCTCAATGAACAACTCAGGTTACTGTAGAAACATGAATCAAATGAAGTACAGAAGACTTCAAGCCATACGGATGAATTTAAGTCGGATTGTGCTGTTTCTGTTTTAATGTAGTCTTAAGAGAGACTGTTTTTTTTCCCTTCTATCAAATGCACAGACACATTTGTGATTTTTGATATAGATTAGCAAAGACAAAAATAAATATTATGAAAAGGAAATTAAAAAAATAAAATCTCACAAATACACACTGATAAAAATATCACACACAGACATGTATTTATTTATCAATCCCTCTCTCTATGAATGTATGTCTGTGTGTTTGTGAGTACATCATCAGTTGTGTACATCAGGTGATGAAGGATAGCAACAAGTGGCAAAAGGCCATGCTAAATAAGATCCACCCAACCCATAGCAGAATTATAAATTGAACATGATGAATTAACGATGATGATGACTCATAAGCATCAATATCTTATTTTGAAGTGATAACTACTATCATTAACACTACAACCACCACCATCATCAGTGACAACAAGCCAATGAGAGTACTGACATGGTTGTTTGATCTGGTAGCAATAGTAACTAAATCTCCCTCAAATCACATCCGATAGATTTAAATATGGAGAGCAGACAGTTCTTTTGTTTGAATTAATTATGAAAATAAAGAATTTAGTAAAATAACTCAGTCATTATTAAGCTGGGATCTGAAACAAATTAACATGGAATTTTGATGGAAGGCTTTAATTTAGATGCTTTTAATATAGGGAGTTTGTATCATGAATTCACTTTGCCAGAAATTTGGAAACGACATGCTG
Source organism: Octopus bimaculoides (assembly GCF_046866305.1). Lineage (NCBI taxonomy): Eukaryota > Metazoa > Mollusca > Cephalopoda > Octopoda > Octopodidae > Octopus > Octopus bimaculoides. The sequence goes on along the minus strand of NC_142930.1, from coordinate 82,030,582 downwards.
TACTGCTTGGCATACACACCGGAAGCTCCAATATGAACATTTCAGAGTGTTTGGGTGTCAATCTGAGGACATGTACTGAGAGTGATAAAAATCAAACATCTAGTCAACATCATGCTGTTTGGAGTGATCACTAGTGATCATGATGTTATACCTCCATTCATCGTCCCACACAGCCTCTGACTCAACATGGAAAGCCTACATCAAGTGTCCGGAGGAGGTAGTGCTGTCCTGGGTGAAGAGGGTGGCTGCTGGAAGACTATGTCTGGCAACAGGACTCTGCACCATGCCACACAAGTAGGAGAACCCAGTCATGGCTATCAGATAATTTCTATGACTTCAGTATTTCAAGATATTTTTATGTAATTTTGGTAAATATATCTGTAACGAGATGTCAATGTTATTTTCATTTTTGCGTAATTCAGATGACAGTTTATTCACCGCACCCTCTGTGTTTGTTTGCATATATATATATTGATAGTATCATACATATTACTTCGATATCATTATGGGTTTGTCAGATTCAACCCAGCTGACAGACCTTGTGGGTCTGTATCTTTCAAATCAAGAAAAGCTTTCCAAACTTTTCTGGTGGGCTCTATAGGGACGATGCACTCTTGGCAGTAAATAGTTTATCTAAACTGGAGACTGAGCAAACTAAGAAGTCATTAAGAAAATTTGTCTTGAATTTCTTTAATCTCAATATTGTATTTGAAACTGACATAAAAATCACCAACTTTTTAGACATCACACTTAATTTAAGCACTAAGTTATATTGCCCATGCAGCAAACAAAACCAGACATTAGAATATATAAATGTCTCTTCTAATCATCCGAAATTAACCATTGATAGTATTAGAATATCCAACTTATCAGCAAATGAGGAGATTTTTAAAGCACACGCACCAATTTATAATCAAACCCTAAAATTAAGCATGTTTCATGACAATATTTTCTACATCCCTGACACCAAACTCAAAACCAGATTATCTAATTTAACACTTCACAGTAATTCTGATACGACCAAAATGATCCCCTCCTTGAATTATAAACCTATAAGAAAACCTGTTGGTAACCATATTAAATTTTATAATTGCAATGCCAATAACTGTAACAAATATAGTCCCTCTATATCTGAACACTCTGATGGTTGAACACACTCTAAATCTAGGAAAGAACAAATTATTTGGTTTGCCCCACCATTTTCTCTCAGAGTCAAAAATCTACCAAAACAGTTCTTCAAAATTCTTAAACTAAATTTCCCCAAGCACCATAAATACTACCCTAATTCAATAAGCATTCTATAAAATTATCTTACTAGACTACACCTAATTTGGGTTCAATCATTGCATCTACAAACAGAAATATAATTCAACTCCAAACAGCTAAAAGTGTAGATCATTATAGGACACCCCATACAAGTCCAAATAATATTAATAAAACAAAAATTATAGATAGGAATGCAAAAGCATGTAATTGTAGGGCCCCTGAATTATGTCCGCTTGTGGATTTATGTCTATGCAAAAAGGTAATCTATAAATGTAGTGACAAACGATAAACATCAAGCTAGGGTAAACATAGGAATCACTAAAGACTTCAAAAAACGATATAGAATACATGTAAATTCCTTTAATAAGTCAAAGCATAGAAATTCTATGGTGTTAGCCAGGTACATACACAATTTAAAATTATAGAACATAAATTATACATTGTCTTGGTCAATCATAGATGAGGCCCCATCATACAAATACGATTACTGGCAGATGTCGATTGTGTATAAAAGAATCATACATTATCCTTCACATGTTTAATTCCACTGTTTTATTCATTCCTGCATCTATAGATACTATTCAACTTTCATGAGATGATTCAAATTTGAACCCACTTAGCAATATTTTCTATTGCACAACAATATATTGCCAATACAAATATAAATTTTAAGAAAGTCAGTAAACGATCTAATTTTTTTCCTATCAGCCCTCAAAAATTTCCATAATTTACATAGCTTTGTCTACTCTTCTATAAAGCATCAAATCATCTTATACCTAGTAAGGGACAAAATCCAAATCTAGTGTAAAACTATTTTTCCCTGATGATGGCGGCATTCTATGGAAATGAATCTTAAGATTCATATGTAATCTGCATGAATGTACTCCTGAAACAATCATTGGAACATCTTATTTTCCTCTAACATGTTACCCAAAACTCTTTTAATGCCTATTACTGTATGTATGTGTGCGTGTGTATGCATTTATGCATGTATGTATGTGTTTATGTATGAATGTATGTATGTATGCATGTTTGTTTACATACAGATAGTGAGCAAAATGAGACAGCAGAATAATTTCTCTCATAGTAATGAAAGATGAACCATACAAAAGATTTTTATTTTACTGAGCTGAACACTAAATATGTTATGTGTGAAGAAATACATATCATAATCATCATCCTTCAACATCCAGTTTCCATGTTAGCATGTGTTGGACTATATATATATAAATAAATATAAAATGTGTGTGTGTGTACATATATTGTTTTAACATCCATTTTGCCATGGTCACAAAGCCTCACGTGATCCCATGTAAGGTAATATTTTTCTAAGACAAGACATGTTTTCATTGACTTGGAATGAAGGACACCACTTGCATGGCAATAACATTCATTTACAACTATCAAGCAAAGAGACAGTAAAATACACAACACCAGAGCATGCATCCATACATATTATGGGCTCTGAAATCCACTTTGGTCAGACTAGATTTATAGAAGACAAAGTGTCATGCACTGGAACTGAACCTGAAACCATGCAGTTGGGAAGCAAAAGTCTCACTACATAGCCATGTCTGTGTCAATATTTATATATAAAATAAACAAAAATTCAATCTAAGTAATAACAAACAAGCCTCAAAAGTGTGTAAAAATGCCATCAGAAAATGAATTCAAAAACCTCAATTATAATAAAACATCAGAACATAAAAAGTATAAAAACATAAAATTTAGCAATAAATGACAACATGTGTCATAATAAAAAAGCAAACTCAGAAAATTAAATAAGTGTAAGTTGGTCAAATAAAAAAAAATTGTTTACATAATTATAATAGGTATAATGAATTTTTAATTCGGTAATGACAGAATTGTCATTATCATAGATGTAATGGTACAGTAGTTACTGTTACAATGTAGAATTATAGCCACTAGTGGTATAATGACTTTTTATTCAGTAATAACATAGTTACCATTACAATAAGTGAATGAATTTTTACCTATTAATAAAGCCTTAATGAATTTAAAAATTGATGCTTATGACTGTTATCAAATATTTCATCAGCCAAAATGAAAGAGTTCCATATCTCTATGATACAGTTAGAAACGAGAACAAGAGTTGGTATATAAGAATGGACATATTAATCTTTGTATCTGTGAATATGCTGTAGGTGCAGACATAGTTAAGTTGGTGCATAAATGCTCAATTATTTATAATGTATCCTGTTTCCTGATTGAAATCTAAGCGTTATTTATAAGCAAGACTGTGGAATAGGAAAACAATTATTGGATTACTGGAGTTGGAGTCAGTGAAAATGTACCAACTCTAATTAAATGTAAATTGTTTTTTAAACTCTTTAGCATTAAAACCAGCCAAATCTAACCCAAATATTCTACCTATTTTATGCTCAGACTGAACAAATCCAGCCTCTTATACCTATCCTACAATGTGATTCTAAAACTAAACACATCATTGAAATCTTGAAACTACAATATAATGCATGGTCAGTTCAAAACAATATGAATATATAAGCATTACATCTAACAGAGTAATCTGAATGCTAAAGGGTTAAAGAGTAATTTCCAGTTTCAGATACTAATTTGCTTTTTTTCTTTTGCATTGAAAATAATTGGATCAAGATACCATATTTCTGTTGAAATACACTACCTTTGCTTTAGTTAATTTTGAAAAGAGAAAGAATTTATTAAAATAACTTTGTCATTTGGTGTTTGGAACAAATTTTGATGGAAGGTTTTAAAGTAGATCACCTTAAAACAAGAAGTTTGTATTATAGAATCTGGTGTGGTCTCAGATGGGTTGGGATCAAAAGGGCTTCTATAAAAAGGCATCCTCTAGAAGCAATACTGTTTTTTGATCTGGATTTTAAAAAATATAACTCTTATTCTTAAGATACAATGTTTCTTTATAAATTTTGCAGGGATAAACTTTTCAATCATTTACAATGTAATTTTTATTTCATTTCATGTCACAAATTTTATAATCAAACAATGTTTTAATCTCAAAAAGTAAGGTTTATGTACTTTATTTTTTATAGTTTATTATTCTTACATCCTTTAGATAAAAGTTAATTGAAAATTCTTTTTAAAGTTTTGTCTAATGCTTCATTATTTGTAACTTCCTTAATAAAAAAAATATATAAAAAGCCAAAATGGCAAAGTTAGTCTTTAAACTCAAATTTTAACAGATTAGGATTTTTAAATTAATGCAATGATTCACAATAACCATGGATGTTGTGCTTCTAGTCAATGTAGAAATATATAATTAGTCAAGTTACAAATTACAAATAGGAATTGGAATCGAAGGGTTTTGTGTACCAACTCCACAGCCCTATAAGGAAGTGAGATGTTTGAAACCAAAAAAGTGTTTATTGAAATATTTAAACTTTTCTACTAAGTTCTATGTTATGGAGACCAGAAAACTACAAAAAGAAATGAAAAGACTGAATATGTAAGTTTCATAGATGTGATAAAAAAACTGAATATTTTTGTTCTTGAAAGTGTTGAAGAAAAGACATATATGACTGTACGCTTTATTAATAGTTTTAGAAATAAGCTTACTAAATTTAAGATTGCTTTCAATAATAACTCTAAAGTTCCCTTGTAGTTTCATAAGGGTAACAAAGGTAACTGTGGAACAAACGTTATGGAAGAGAAATTTAGAACCAAAAAACAATAGCAACATATTTGTCAATGGAGAGCTTGAAAGCAGTTAATAGATCAAAGTTCAAACGAACTTAAGTCTCCTTTAAAGAAGGCTACAATTGAAATATTTTTCACATTTCATTTATATTTTAATATCATCAGTGTAAATGCTTAAATTTACATTTTTTTTTCACACATTTGTCAGCCTTATTTTCATAAATAAAATAAAAATAGTTCAATCACATTGGCTAGAAGTTACGGGCAATCGTTTAGGAAATTACGTTGCTTACATTGAAAGGTAATTTTGGAAAAAGCCCAACACTTTAGCAGAAACATTAACTGTTGATTGGAGCCTAACAAGACAGTGTGAATGGTATAATCAAATGCTTTTGAGAGATTTAGGTAGGTAACATGTGAAAATAGAATGAGGGTTATTGATCTCTGAAACTGCAGTGCTGTAGTTTTCAATCATGTTTACAACAGAAGTATATTCTTTTTGACTAATTTCAAGCTGGGAAGTGTTTAACCCATTACCTCCCATAATTCTATTAACTGGAATTTTTTATGAAACTTTGATTTCTAGCATAAAACAGCCCTAGAAACACGCTGGAATGATCAAAATAACATTTCAAATAGAAATAAGCGAGATATTGGGTGAACAATTAGCAAACCTCATTTGAATATAAGAGAAATATACCTAGTAGATATAGCAAAAAGGTTAGATATGTGTAAATATTGACAGATAATCATGAAATTTGTAATTTTTAAGTGATCTCATATGAGATCACTGGTAGGTAATGGGTTAACATTGTTTTGATGCAAAATAACTTTAAATAAATGACAGCAAGCACATATTAGTAATATAAGGTAGTAATTTTTAATATCCAAATGGGAATCATGTTCACAAACAAAGGAATGACAATACAATTTTCCAAGTATCTCCCAGAGCCCAGAATTTTTCTAGCTTAAAGCCTTACTAAGTGCAGAACTGAAGAGCTTAATGAATATAGGTAAAATATCATGTAGACCAGAAACATATTTCACTTTTTAAATTTTTGATAGCATCAAATATATCAGAAACATCGACATTATATGTTATTCTGACAAGCAGTATTTTGTGATCAAATACTGTCAGAACACTATTGAAAATAGAAGCAAAGTACTAGATTTTGTAGATGGCGCAGGTGTGGTTTATTTGAGTTTCTTATTTACATAACATTGAAAAACAAAACTGTCAGAATCTTCAGATTTTAACACAGAGATTTACTTTTTGTTTTCAAAGCTATTTCCTTATCATTGAACTAAGTTTCATGCTATAAATTTTGCACTTTTGATTGTTAGAAGCAGACAGATTAATCTTAAACTGTTTCCAGAGATTATTTATGCGTAAAATATTGGTTTCAAATTTTGACACAAGGCCAGCAATTTCGGGAGATGGGGTAAACTGATTGCATCAACCATAGTGTTCAACTGATTTTTAATTTATCAACCCTGAAATGATGAAAGGCAAAGTCGACCTTGGCAAAATTTGAACTCAGAACACAGACAGATGAAATGCCATTAAGCATTTTACCTGGCATGATAACAGTTCTGCCAGCTCGTTGCCTTATTTATGTATAAAATATTGACTTATAATTAACCTTGCTGCTATTTTGAGAAGTTAAACTTTATGTCTTGAAATGTGTCTATCATTTAAGTGATGTAAGTATATCAAATTTCAAATTGATATAAGAACTGACAACTTTAGATGATAGTCAACTAAGATATTACTGATCTTGTGATTTTCATATTTTTATGAGACATAGCAGTGTGTCTTATGAAGTCTGTTTCACAGTCATATGTAAGGATATATATATATATAAAGGTAAAGTTTCCTTCTTGAGCCATACCAACTCATAAGGACAAGTTTCCACAACCTAACTATCATGAGTCCAATACCTTAACTACTAAGCCATGTGCTTCCACACACACACACACATACATACAGAGTGCAATAGGTAAATTGTCACTATTTTATACTTTTAATTATGCGTTTGTTTTTTGATTTTGTTGACTACACAGTATAGTGGGGTCAGTTGGACACCGTCTGTGAAATAAACAGCACCATGACACAATTCACTCTGCCAAAAATTTGGAAACTACATGCTGTACTGCTTGGCATTGGCGCCGGAAGCTCCAATATGAATATTTCAGAGTGTTTGGGTGTTAATCTGAGGACATGTACTGAGAGTGATAAAAATCAAACATCCACTCAACATCATGGTGTTTGGAGCAATCACTAGTGATAGCAACATTATGCTTCCATTTATCTTCCCACATGGAGGCCTACATCAAGTGCCTGGAAGAGGTAGTTCTGCCCTGAGTAAAGAGGGTGGCTGCTGGAAGACCCTATGTAGGCAACAGAATTCTGCACCATGCTACACAAGCAGGAGAATGCAGTCATAGCTATCAGATAATTATGACGACCACATCACCCCTAATCCTAACTCCCCAGACTGCAACCCCTTTGATTATAATTTGTGGAGCGCAGTTGAGCAAGAGACTAACAAAAATCCTTGTAACACAAAAGATGACCTGAAGGCAAGGATTATGGCAGCATTCACCAACTTAAACAAGGAGACTGTCTAGAAGAGTTGCAAGAGATTCTGAAGTCGTCTGGAGGCCGTGGTTGAAGTCAATGGCGATTTTATAGAATAAATTTACTCTTTAGTATTTCAAGATATTTTTAGGTAATTTTGGTAAATATATCTGTTAAAATGAGATGTCAGTGTTATTTTCATTTTTATGTAATTTAGACGACAGTTTATTCACTGCACCCCATATATTATATGTAAGGATCTTGTACTAAATTCTTGAACCAATCCAATGTGAGTGAAATTAGGTTGATGGTAATTGTGGTGAAGTCTATCAGATCAGCTATATTTGTTCTTCCAGGCTCAATTCAAAATCTAGTTTAATGTCACTACCTTATCCCTTGATGCCTTTAGTGAATTCTACTCTATGAGGAGCATTAAGGCCAGGCCTCTTGTGTGAAGTGATGCTTTGATGCACTGAACCTAAAGCAGCAATCCATCAGTTGTGGTTTACTCCTCCAATCTCCCTCCTTTACTAGTCTCAGAGATCATGCAAAAATGTAATGGACACTTCCATTCCACCTTTAAGTCAAGAAAAAAGGAAAACACATTCCTCCAAATTTACAAAAATTATTTCGGAGGTGAAAAGTGAGGGGAGTTTCGGAAAATTCACACATGTCGACTTTGTTTTCTCATAACTCCCAGAAAAACGTGTATTTTTTTTTTTTACTGAAAATTTCTATAAATACCTTTAAGATGGTGTAGAATATGATTATACAGGAATTTAATGTGGAAAAAAAGAAGAAAAAATGTAGGCACGCATACATAGATACTGACACAAACCACACACATACACACACACACAACGAAACTAGAAATTTTATTACATCCATCTCGAATTATCACTACCTTATGAAGAATGAAAAGGGCAAAGAACTGAGTGGTTGTTTTCACTGTGAAAGAATTCCGTGTCCCAAAATTTTAATTTGTTTACATTTTTTAACCCCTCCCCCACATTCGTGCCCCTTTCTCGATAAATGTTCAGTATTGCATCTGTCTCGTAAAAACAGCAAAATAACGCACAAAACAAAAAGTAACGACAAAAAGCATGTCTAGACATAAAATACTGACAATTGTGTTTGTAACCTGAATGCTCGTTTGGTTGGAATTAATGTCATTTCTTTCTTCTATGAAGATGAGTCTTATACAAGATGTGTATATATCAGTATTTGTAAATAAGTTCGCAAATAATCAGGACAGAAGCATACATAGGGAATAGTTTGTCGTCAGTTATATCAGAAGAGTTGTGATGGTGATGGTGAGAATCATATAAGTTTGGATTAGTATGAATCATTTTTGAGACAAACAGACAACCGATAATCTGATAGGCGGGAGTATAGTATTATATATACACACACACACACACCATTGTCTCTTTATCTTGTGTCAAGTTTCAAGTATAATTGCGTAATGTATGAACATGTTTTAGCAATTAAAGTCATCACCCGCCTGTCTACACACCAAGTATATTTCAATGAAGAAATACTGTATTCATATACGTGTATGCAAATATTAATTTAGAGAGATGTTATGTTTATGTTCATACGTAACGACGTTTGTAAATCAGGTCCAGTAAATGAGTTAAAATCTGATCGTATAATCTTCGTCGTGATTATTCATCAGTTGATAAAAGGCGGTGGAGGGCACCAACTAAATAGTTGAATTAAATAGTTATGATTGTATAGCCTCAAGTCAAACTTAGTCACAAAAACATTGCAGCCGTGACCATCCTATCTCAGACTACATTTTCGAATGTGTCATTTAAGTGGTTAAGGGAGATTTGGCTGATATTTCTACGAGGGCGAGCGATCACGTAGATGCTCTCTTGCTGGTTCGTAGTGTGACAACTGAAGTATTAAGTTACAGAGCACTGTCTATATTTTATATATGTATAGACATTTTTTTTCTCTCAAAGAAATAGGAATGGACCCAAAAGCTGGATAAAATTGATATGTGCGTGTACATATATATATATATACACATACGCAATTTTTGTTTCCAATCGAAACAGAAAATACATGTAGTTTATTTATATTCATTAAAAATAATCTAATTCCTTATATATATATATATATATATATATATATATATATATATATATATATATGTATGTATGTATGTATATAAGAAATGTAACCGACATCAAATTAAGAGAAGAGTATCTTTAAATAAAAAACATCCATTTGAAATAAAACAAAATTCGAGAGAGAGAAATAGAATGAAATCTAAGAACCATTATTCCCATAAGTAGAATGGTAATTGATTCCAGGTTCTCCCAAGAACTAACTGTTTACTAACAAATATCTTTCATTTACAAAGAAAACAACGAAATAAAAATTTACCAGAGATTTAAACGTTCTACAGCAGCTAATGATTTCACATTGGAAGATTTCAAAACCATTTCTTCTGTTAAAACTCTCCCACCTATGAGTGGTTTTTCCCGAAGGAAAGTTGTATCAATAGGTGCAATACAACACGGGTACATGCTGCTTTCCATTGTTTCCCTCACTGTCACAGAAACACTCTGCCAATACTCGAGCTATCACATAAACATTTGCCCCGGTAATCCACTTAATGCAAAAATAGTCTTTGTAAAATAAACATAATATATAAACTAAACATTAATTATTAATTATTCCTAAAATTTAAAAATATTTTAATAAATCGTGATTATTTAGAAGAAAATAGTTAGAGTTTAAGAATTGTGAAATATATGAAACATTTATTTACTTATTTAGTATTATTGTTGTTATTCACTGCGGATCTGTAACGGCGGTTAATTTAAACCTGTTAATATTTATTAAAGAAAATGAATTCACCATTCCGAAATATTTGTACATTATTTCTTCTACATTATAATTATCTTAAAATATATTAAAAAAATACATTTCTTTTATACTTATAAAAAGTATCATATACACAAATATGCATATCTTTAAAGATACCAAAATTCATGAAGAAGGGAAGGATATTATACAATCTCTAAAAAATCGAAAATGTAAAGAAGTCTATGCGCAACTTAAGGTACGTGATATTTAATTTCAGTATTGTATGACTTGTACGTTAAATCAGTGTAGTAGTGCAATGTATTGAAGAAAATACAGCACAAAATCTATAAATAAAGCTTATTGCTATGATGCAACTTTGTCAGTTATTATTTTAAAATGCTGAATTTAAATCTCACGAGATCAACTTTACCTTTAATTTATCGGAGATCGATAAAATAATGTACCAGTCTAAATGCTGGGGTTGATATAAATTGACTATACCCTCCCCTAAATTTGAGGTCTTGTTCCTTTTGTAAGAAATCAATATTTTAAAATGCCTAATAAAACTAGGTTAATATCAGGGGTCTGCAGAATAAAAATTTCTTACAAGATTTGTTTTGATTTATATCAAGTTTAACTCAGAAAATTTAATTTGAATAATAATAGCAATAATAATAATAATAATAATGTATTTTACTAACTACAAGTTTCAAATTTTGGCACAAGACCATCATTTTAGCGGAATGGATAGCCGATTACTTCAATCCCAATTGCTTGCCTGGTACTTATTTTATCGACTCCGCAATTGTAAAAGGCAGAGCGCCTCGATCGTACTTGATAAGTATGATCTTGTGGGATGAAAGAATAATAGAAAGTTATTTGAATTTGTGAGAACGAAGCTACTGTAAACAATTACACAGTCTGGAATAAAGTACAAATCTAATTGAACATACATAAATGTGTTACTATTTTGATTGTAACACATTTTCACTTGCGATAGCATGAAAAATGTATTAGTTTCACATGGATGGAAAAAAAACCCTGAATTCAATGTCTGAGGTGAATAATTAGATCTTTTTCCGTTTGAGTTATAATTCGATTAAAAAAATATATATATTTAGATTAATTAATTTGATTGTTTACAGTAATTTGGTGATTAAAGTTTGAAAGTTGTTGATAGAATAAATATGGCATTTAGTATTAATAAAATAATATTAAAAATAATACCGTTTTTTTGCAATAATCCATTCCATACTTTGGAGAAGATTGATGTGTTTGGGAAAGGTATTTTGTAAAATGGACGCGAGTAACTTCTAAATATATTTTTATTATAATATTGGGACTGCAATTGAGCTAGCCTTAACGAACATTTTATTAAGAGATTTAGGAGATTTAATTCTATATTTGAAATATTTCAGGGAAAGACTTCCTCCCGTCCCCCATCATTTTCTAGCAAATTATTGTTTAAAAAAAATTTTTTTTGCCAAAATCCTACGTTTTCGGGTAATTTTTCAGATTAATACCCGCACGATTACCTAACCCTAACCCTAAAACCATAACATTAACCCTAAACCTGTAACCCTAACACTAACCCTAATCCTAACCCTAACCCTAACACTAAACCCTAACCCTAACCCTAAACTCTAAACCCTAAACCCTAAAACCGTAACCCTGACCCTAAAACCGTAACCCTAACACTAACCCTAATCCTAACCCTAACACTAACCCTAAACCCTGACCCTAAAACCGTAACCCTAACACTAACCCTAATCCTAACCCTAACACTAACACTAACCCTAAACCCTAACCCTAAACTCTAAACCCTAACTCTAAACTCTAAACCCTAACCCTAAAACCCTAATCCTGACCCTAAAACCCTAATCCTAACACACTAGTGGAAATCGTGCGGGTGTTAATCTGAAAAATTACGCGTTTTTGGATACGAAGATTCCGGAAAAATCGTAATTTTGAAATTTTTTGCCACCCCTATCCCCATTTCTTCATTTTTCACTTTTTTCCATAGACCAAACCCTAAAACCATAATTTACGTATTTTTCCGCATATTTTGAAAAAAAAAATTTCTGAAAAAAGTTTAAAATGAATTTAGGTAGTGGGGGTAGGGGTAATTTGAAAATGCCGATTTTTGCCAATTTTTTTGCAGATTCGTATTCTCCGTAGCCAAAAACAGGGATTTGTGTAGAAAAAAAAAGTTAAATAAGAAAAAGGGGGTGTCTTTTGGGGGGAGGGATACAAAAGGAAGTCTTGCCTATTTCAGCTTTCGGACACCATAGAATTTTTTTGCAGATTCTGCATTTTTAACCTTTTTCAGAAATTTTTTACTGGGTATATAGTTATAACCATTACCAACATTAGAGTAGTGAAATTTCTTTAGAATGACTGACAAAATAAAAAAGATGATATTGATATTATATCCCTTGCAGTCAGAAAGTTACTTTCTTATCAACTGTTCACTGACCATGTAATGTCACCTTCATAGTCATATCGATGAGTTTTTCGGTGCAGTCTGTTTAATTACATCGTCTTATGGCTTTTCAAATTTCTGTATTGATGATATCGACGACTTTGATACCCATTTGTCCAAGGAAGAGTGAGATGTTGTATTCCTGGGGTTGTTTTTGAACAGTTGTTCTTCGAAGTCCCATACCTCATGAATAAGGAAAATAGAATGGAAGTGGGGAAAGTAAAAATAAAAACCGAAGTTTTTTGAAAAGAATACTTAAAAAATGCCCTTTTCCTTTCCCATAAGGCACAGGACTTTGAGAGATATTATTATTAGGTCATCTTTGCCTTTCATCCTTTTGGGGTCAATAAATTGAGTACCAATGAAACACTGGGAGTCAATGTAATCGACTAGTCCCCTCCCCACAAATTTCAGTCCTTGTGACTTTAGTAGAAAAGATTATTATTAAGGCAGCGAGCTGGCAGAATCGTTAGCACACTGGATGAAATGTTTTGCGGTCTTTTACTCGTCACTACGTTCTGAGTTCAAATTCTGTCGAGGTTGACTTTGCCTTTTGTCCTTTTTAGGGTCAATAAATTAAGTACCAGTGAAACACTGGGTTTGATGTAATCGACTAGTCCCTTCCCCCAAAATTTCAGGCCTTATGCCTTATAGAAAGTATTATTATTAAATTGGTCAAGAGCAAGGGACTGTACCCAAGACCAGTATGATTGACATTTCTTGGAAAGAAGGCATGAGTGTAGTGCTTAGTGGGTCCTGGAGGTAGACTGTTTAAAATATGAGTGGTGGATCAGCAAGCTTCAAGTAGAAGAGAGTATTGTTGTAGTGATAAAAAGTTAGAGAGAGAGAGAGCGGATAGTATGTCTGTGAACCAGAAATTGGAATGAGTTGATGAGCAACTTCATCTCTTCAGTTAAGTAGTTAGTCTTCTTTGGATGTAGTTTAGAAAGTCTGTGTGCATAGCAACAGCACTATCCCAGATATGCTAGCAGTACTCTATTGTGGTTTCCACCTGAACTTTAGAGACTTAGCTGGTGTGGGTAGAAATATTTTCTAGTTCTGAAAAGTAAGGCTAGTATTTAGGTTAAGGTCTTTGCTACATTGTGTGTATGCGTTCACTTGGAGAGATACACAGAGTTGGAAAGGCCTTAACATTTGTAGCAACCTGGAGGATTCTTGTTTTTAAGTTCACGCAGTGAAAAGCTCTATCAATAGTGCCAGTAGTTTAGCCAAGTCAACAAAATCTTTTCCTTTTTGTGTCTAAAACTGTTGTATTTCATTCACTGTATATATATCAATAAAACAATCTTGTACTCCACCACCTTTTAAACATGAATACCATGCAATTTGAACCCTCAGAATTTTTAATTTTAGCTCCTCCCCTGTTTCAGTGTGTCATATCAATGTTTACAATTGTTTTGTAGGACTACTTATTGCAGTCATCAGAGTCATCCAATGACACCACCTTGAAATACTACGGTCATTTTGTTGTCTCTGTCCTTCGTACGTCAGTGACCAGCATCAAAGAAGATGGCCCTCAGCTTACCTTGTTGTCTATTGTGGATCTCAGCTATAATTACTTCAAGAAGCTTCAGAAACATATCAAACTCACTGATCCCTGTTTCATCTCTAAAATATTCCATGTGGTTCTGGCATGTATTACAAAAGTGGTAAGTGGTTTTGTTATATACTTTATAATAAGAGAGATAAGGTGTCTGTTTATATACACAAAGAGTGGAGAGGGATGAAGGTAGTATATTCCATTGGATTTGCAACATCAGTGTGCATGATTGACAAAGCACAACCGTTGAGAGCAAAGTTAAGCATAAGAGGAATTAAATGTGGCATGCAGGAGAGGAGAATGTGTTGGTCTGGACATGTGATGCGTATGAATTAAGAGAGCTGTATAAAGAAGTGCCTGTCACTGAAAGTGGATGGTACCTGTGGAAAAGGGAGACCCAAGAAGACATGGAATGAAGTGGTGAGGACCAATCTTAAGATGTTTGGCAATATGAAGTTCAAGAGAAGACCTGCCCATGTCAGTGAAACAGAGTGATAGAAGTGTTATGTCCTAGCCACATGTAACAATAAACTTTTCACACACCCTACCCCAAGAAACCGAACTACATCTCCTCTTCTAAACTACATCTTTCTCTTCTTCACATTTCCGCTTCATAAACTATGATTGTCTCACTCCTCTTCCCTACCCTCACTGCCCTGCTCACTGTATCACTGCTTTCCCTTGCTCTTCCTTCTGGCTGAGTAGCAATGTATCTCCTCTACTGCTCTTATTCTTGATCACTCTCTCTCTCCTTCTCTTGCTTTTCCCTTTCTCTGGGTAACCAAGTATCTCCTTTACATCAGCACACCTGTTTCTGTCCTCTTTCTCTTCCCTCTCTCTTCCTCCCACCTCTATCTCTCAGTAACCATGTACCTCCTCTATAGGAAGACACCTATTTCTGCCTCTCTATTTCTGTCACACTCTAACCTTTCATCATCTGACATCAGATCACCTCCTCCAGTGCTCCCTCCATTATAGCAAGAAACCTATTTCTATCTCTGTCACACTATAACCTTTCATCTGACACAAAATCCCTTCCTCCAATGCCCCCGCCCCTCTCAAAATTCCTTGTTTTGTGAGTTACTTGATGACCCTGCCAGTGCTGGTACCACGTAAAAAGCAACCAGTCCACACTGTAAAGTCGTTGGCATTTGGAAGGGCATCCAACTGTAAAAATCATTCCAAAACTGACCTTGACTGTACTAGTGCTACATGAAAAGTACTGAGTCCATTCTGCAGAATGGTTGGTGTTAGGAAGGGTATCCAGCTATAAAAACCCTGCCAAAACAGACACAGTAGCCTGGGGTAGTCTTCAACCTGGCTGGCTCCTGTCAACTGTTCTACTTATGCATGCGTGGAAGACAGACGTTTCATGATATTGATATATAAATACTGTGACTCGAACTGGAATTGTCTCAGCGGCATGGGAGGTAATTCAAACTTGTAAAAATGTTCAGCTGGAAATAGTGTTGCTTGATCATATGGAATGTTGTTATGGTACTCTATGTCTTTCTTGGACTTGTTCTCAACTGGAATCATGTTATCACATTCATTATACCTGTGAGTGCTAACTTGAAAGATGAACTGATTGCCTGTGTTAAAAAGTAAATAGAGAAATCGTGTAGTGGGGAGGCAGTTATTTGTCTTTTTTTCTTATGTCTTATAAATTAACATTGCTCTCCTCACGACCTCTCAACCAGTTCAGGTTAAAAGAAGATTGGTTAGTTAACTCCCTGAAACATTTGACTGTTTTCATTTCATTTGTTTGCTTTAGATATTCTGTATATCTCTGCCCCCCCCTCCCCATTTCATTTGAATGATGTAAAAAGTTGAGAGACATGCTTGCATCACTTTGGTTTAGTTGACTTTTACAGTTTGACAATATTCTGGTATTTAGAATATGTGACATGATAGGATGGGGTGGGGGCTATTGTAAAACCATTCAAGAAATCTCATACGAAGGGGGCCAGCGAAACTTGCAAGGTGTGAAGCAGTTATAGTTACAGTTTGGTGGATATTCAATAAGAGACTATTATTGACAAGATCTGTATTTGGAGCATGAGCCATCACAGTGATATATTGAAGTAGATCAGGAAGATAAGAAACAAAAGGAAGTGAGCAGAAAATTAAGGTGTAGATCAGATTGTTAGAAACCAAGTTTAGTTAGAGGTCCCAGGAATGTATATGTACCTTTCAATATCATAACACTGTTATTAACAGTATGTATGGGTGTAATAATTCTTTCTAATTTTGGCACAAGGCCAGTAATTTCAAGGAGAAGGGATTTGTTGATACTATCAACCCCAGTACTTGACCGATACTTTATTTTATTAATTCTGAAGAATAAAAAGCAAAGTTGATCTTAGCAGTATTTGAACTCAGAACATAAAGAGCCAGAACAAGTGCCCTTAAGCTTTTTGCCCGACCCACTAATGATTCTGCTAGCTTCCTCCCTTAGGTATGAATACAATAATCAAAACATAATAAGAAATGCAAACTCATTGGTAACATTGTTGTTCTGTTTAAAGAATAAACACCTCTTGAAAGGCAAATTCCTATTCTTCTTCTCTGAGACACAGTTCTCTCATATATTTCTAAACCATTTCTGATGTCCTGGCTACTCTGTATTCCAACTTCTTTCTGTCAATGTGCTTAGGTAAAATTCATTCTCCTAACTACCATATTTATTCATGTATATACACTTTTTTTTCTAGATTTTTAGACTTAAATATTAGAGACAGGCCTCACTAGAGCTGGTGCCATTTGAAAAGCACTCAGTTCATTTTGTAATGTGATTGGCATCAGGAAAGACATTCAGCCATATAAACCATGCCAAAACAGACAGTGGAGCTTGGTGCAGTCCTCTGGCTTGCCAGTTCCTGTCATGTCATCCAACCCATGCCAGCATGGAAAACGGACATTAAATGATGATGATGCATAGTACATGAGAACAAATTGTTACCCATTGTTTCTCAATCATGTTGCCATATTCAGGATTGAATGACTTAAAATTAGTTATGTATATCTATTGTCCAAGCTAACTGATATGCAATTAAGAAACACGGTCACTCTAATGATGTTATATTTTTCTGTAGTAGTGGTAATATATTAAATATTTGGTACAACTGGACATGAGGAATTACTGTCATCAACCTTCAGAACAGAAAGCCAGAATGTAATATTTCCAATATCAAAAATACTACTTGAATAATTTAGTAAGATTAAATTAATAAATAATCAATATGGATAATTCTTGGATATTATCTTTATTGAAATGTGAATATACTCTTTAAAAAAACTTCAAAGATAAATATTTAAGTACTGTAATTATTATAATGAACTGTCATATACATTATTTTAAAAAGAATGAAAATATTTGATAATGATGGAAGTTTAATAGAAATGTTTACATTTTGCATTATCTTCTATACACGTTGACTTTAAAGTAGATACATTTTTATAGCCTACCCCAGTAAAGTTCAAAGATCACATTTGAATTTGCTTATTGTTTTATAGATTTGTGAACTTCCTCAATGCAATTATCATAAATCTGCTAAAATAGTTCATATTCTATACATCATTATACTAAAAGTAAAACAGTGCATATAATATGCAGTTTTATCTTTGCCTCATTGAAAACTTCAAGGAATTTTTTTGGAAATGGTCAAATTTGCAGATTTTCTAAAAACAATGAAATGACAGGAAAAGTGAATGGATGTTGGATTTATTGATTTATTGTAAATCCATTGCAGTATTTATCTTCGTGTTTTTGTTTCTATGTTTTAAAAGTTTTATTTGATTTGATTTTTGTCTTTGGATTTTATTTCTGGTTTTCTTATTTTGAAAATACTATTAGGTTGCAAATCAACTAAACTGTTTTCTTTTTTCTGTTTTAGGTTGATTATGTTGACTATGTCTTAAAATTCTCAGAATTATTCTACACTGAGTTGATTGAATTAAAATCTACCAACCAGGATGTGTCTACTTTAATTAAATCTCCCTATCTACTGAATTTTGCTGTCAAGCTTGAAATGCAGAAGGAGTTTACAAATTTTCAATTGACACTCAGAATCCGACATATGGCATTGAAATTATTAACTTTGAATAATCAGAACATTTCTTTATTAGTTTCGGAGTTAGGTCGAACTTTTGAAAGATATCGTAAGCAAAACAATGGGAATAGTACTGACATTATAAACTGCGAATCTGCAGAAATTTGGGACAGTATTCTAAAGTGTGTTCATTCATCATTGCTCTCTGAACAAGCACCAAACAAATTTTTAACTGATGTTCTAGAATTACACATACACCATGCACGTTTTATCTATTTTTATGGTAAACACTACCACAATTCTAAGGCTAATTTTAGGAAAATTCAATCATTTCTTCAACAATACACAAAGAAAGGTGATAACTTATTAAAAGGTTTAACTTGTTTATGTGATGCCATCTTGTTATTACAACAAAATGGGACAAAGGACTTTGATATTAACTTCTTATTTAACTGCATTGAAAATGTAAACAGTAAACTTAAAGGTGTAACCATTGAGACCAATTTCAATTCAAACTTAAGTAATTTAATTATTGATGCCTATGGAATATTTATTGATTGCTTCTCTCAGTGGGAGCCTTTTAAGACTGGTCAGCTTGAGAAAAATATGTTTCTCACAGTAGTAGAATTACTGGATATGAGTGTTTCTGTACTTCACAGAAGGCCTGATGAGGCTGAGAATAATAATGCAAACCGGACAGGAAAATATAATGTGTTCCTACGTAATACATATGTTGTCTACATGGAGGTTTTGTATAGCCTCATAAAAACAGGTAAGTCTATGTGACTATTGCTTTTCATAAAGAAATATTCTCAGTTCAAATCTTTGAAGTTAATGAAATATATATATTTCCCTTTCTGACAAATCTTGGTTCTGTCCCATTATGAGAGATACTTATTCAGGTTATTATCATGTATTAAGATGTCATCTTTAAACCTTTAAAGCTAACTTTTCTGAAACAGAGCAAAATAAAGACTGGAGCCATAATTTTTTTCTTGTTTTGAAGATGATGCTGAAGAGTGGTTGCATGAAGCAGAAAGGGTTGCCAGAATATACTTTTCTGAAGTAACACATTTGTATGATGTTACAAAAAAGATTCTAGAGAAGCATCTTATCTTTATAGGTGAGTATTTAGCTTTTCAGGAAATAATCTTAAATATTTACTATAAAAACTAATGTTTCTCTTAAATATTTGTTGAAAGGGAAATATCCATGTTTGTTGATAGCTAGTGGAAGCTGCTCATATATTCCAATAAATCATACACTTTGAGCTAAGTATAACAGTGGCAGATCTTGAATTATCTAATGCCTGCAAGATTGAATAGACATTTACACAATATATACAATATATGGACAGATGGGAATGCTATTTCAATCAGCTTCTATTGCTATTATGGATGAATGTTTTGAGGCCAAAAAATCAATATTTTTTATATTTTGCTATTTTGTCACATTATCTTGTGAAATTATGGCCTCTTTGCTATAATTACATTATCATCATCGTCTAACATCTACTTTCCATGCTGGGATGGGTTGGATGGTTTGATATGGAACTGGCTAGCAGAGAGCTGTCTTGACTCCAGCTGTCTGTTGAGGCATGGTTTCTATGACTGGGTGCCCTTTCTAATACCAACCAGTTAACAGAGTGTGCTGGGTGCTTTTTAAATGGCACCTGCACCTGAAAGGACAAATCTCTATGTGTGGAAGACAGCAATTTTACTTATCTTGATGTGTCTTATCAAGTACTGCAAATCGCCACATCTTCCGGTCCCATGTCATTTTCCTCAGTAAGGCCTAGCATCTGAAGATCTTTTGCAATAATAATATTTACCATTTTTACAGTTGGTTATATTTCAAATTTGGAAGATTTTGATTCTTTTCTGATTTTTATAACTAAATTTAGCAAATAAAGAACAAATCTCCTTAAGTTTGTTTTTTTCTGGCATATATATATAGAATTAGCATTACTAATTTATTTGCATACATTTATCTTTTCCTTTGTTATTTTAATAACTAGACTAGTATTATGAAGACTAAATTTTAAAACCATTTTGTAGTTTAGATTTTGAATTTGAAATTGGTATGCAAACAAGAAAGTGTTTTGTACAAGTTTGGGACTTAAGACAGAACAGAAAAAATGTGAATTGGGAAGCTAGATATATTAGGTTGATATAAGTAAAGGTAGTGTGTAGCCAGGTGGTTTGCAGGAGCAGAAACTACTATAGTAAAGGTAGAGGCGGGAAAGACCACTCATATGGCCTAGAAGTTGCAGCCTGTAGGTGAGTGAGTTTAAGCCAATCAGCTGTTTTTCTTATGGCCTGGACATTTGCGATTACTTTTTACTTGTTTCAGTCATTGAACTGTGGTCATGCTGGAACACAACCTTGAAGGGTTTTAGTCGAACAAATTGAAACCCAGTACATATATTTTTAAAATCTGGTACTTACTGTATTGCTGAACTGCTATGTGAGAAGGACATAAACAAACCAACTCTGATTGTCTAGTAGTGGACTGGGGACAAGCGTGCACACGCACACAAGACATTGATCAGCCAGGGTATTGTGAAGTGGGGCTGAACCTGAAACCACATGGTTGCAAAACAAGTTTCTTAACTACACAGCAATAATTTTGTTTTGATTTTGTTTGGAACATTTGCTTGCAAAGCAGCAGCAGTAGCATCACTATGCCACACATATCTGAGAACAATAGAAAATTGTGGATCACACTTCTGTTTTGTAGATGGTCTGCAACAGATCAGAGCTGAAGTATTTTCTGATTGTGAAGACAAAGCAGTGTTTAGGTTGCAGTTTTAACAATAAACAGTGTTATACATGTATGGTGACCCTTAGTGATCATCAGAGCTTATGACTTAACATCTGTAGCAGAAGGGTTGGGAGTTAGCTGTTTTGTTCATGTGAAATACATGATTGTAGTGATTTGGTCTTAATATTGCTGAAGGTAACTTAGTTGTAATGCATCTCCTGAAGATTGTTAATGAAGTTATAATCATTGTCTTCATCATCTTTGTTTAATGTCCGTTTTCCATGCTGGTATGAGTTGGACGGTTTGACAGGAGCTGTCCAGACTCCAGTTGTTTGTTGTGGCATGGTTTCTATGGCTGGCGCCCTTCCTAATGCCAACCACTTTACACAGTGTGCTGGGTGCTTTTTATGTTGCATTTATGCAACATCAGCATGAGTGCATTTTACGTGGCAATGGCACCTGTAAAGGACAAGCCTGTATGTATGGATGACTTAGCTTGATGCCTTTTCTCAAGTACAGCAAATCACCACAACTCCCGAACCCTTGTCATTTCCTCAGTGAGACCCAGCATCCGAAGATCCTTTCTCATTACTTCATCCCACATCTTTTTGAGTTTATCCCTTCCACAGATTCCCTCAACAATTAGAGATCGGCACTTTTTTACACAATTGTCCTCATCCATATGCATTCTCTGGAAATTTGGTGCAAGGTATCTTGGTTGTGTAGGTGTCTGTATGTATGTTTGGAAGGTTAAGAACTGAAGCATGGTATTGTTTAATTAAAAATGTGTGTGTGTGGTTAGATGTAAGAGTGAAAAAGTTCTTAATGTACAGAAGGAACAAAATGTAAGATGTAACTGAGTTTTGTGGTACACTAAAATTGATAGCTTGTGGGTTGGAGAGACTCATGTTGTGCCAGAGCAGTCTGACAAGACACTTCTGATCCAAGAAATGAAATTTAAATGGAACCTGTATAGATAAAACAATTTTGTTATTGTTGATTCTTTTCATCTAGGACAATGGTTGAGAAATTTTGGCCGTTTTTGTTACATTAATGGTTATAACGAGCCTGGAATAGGCTTCTATGAGCTATCAATTGAGCTGTTGAGTATTCAGGAGACTTATGGAGAGAATGTTGAGCAGGTAAGTCACTGAGTTGTCATCATTTTAACATACACTTCTTCCATGTTTGCATTGGTCAGATGGGATTTGTTGAGGTTGATTTCCTTCCTGATGCCCACTCTCTCACCAAGCTTCCACTTGTTTCCAAGCAAGGTAATATTTCCTCATGATCAGACACTTTCACAAAAGTTTGGAAATGAACCACACTGCTTGATGATGGTGATATTTGTATACACTAATGTGATGTCAAGACAAAGAGACCAAGACACACATGTGCATGTGCACATACACACACATCAGGTTCCTTTCTGTTTCTGTCTATCAGATTCTCTCACAAGGCTTTGGTTGGCCTTGCGCTATATTAGAAGACACTTGTCCTAGAGTCACATTGTTGGGAAGCAAACTTCTTAATCACACAGCCATGCCTGCATCTATTTAATTCATTTACAACTATTTACTTAGTCATTTTCCTCAAATATTTGTAATTAACTTGTCATTTAAGTTCACATCACATAGCAGAAGGATGGAAATATATTTTCATTGCTAGTATCATGGTAAAATAATTTACTGATTTAAACCTGGCTTCATCAAGATTTGCTGAAAAGAAAATGCAGAGGCTTTTACTGTTCACTCCCTGCTTTACTGGTTTTGCTTAGTTTGCAAAGCAGCAGATTTTAAATAAGATTATAGATCTTTAATTGATATAGAAGATAATATTTATAACACTGTGTAGTTCAACTGCTGAAATATTATTAAAAAATATCTGAGTGCAGGAATTAAGCTTAAAGCTCATTCATCTGATCTTAGAATTTCAGGTAATCTTTGAATACCATAAATTTATTCTACTTAAATAAAGAAATATCAATGTAATACATTTTTAATGTTTAAACTTTTGTTATGTTGTTTAGTTTTTATAAATTATTTTCCATGGGAAAATTTATATGCTTAATTATACCCCCAAGAATATATTGCATGTAATCTTTACTTTTTTTCAGAGCTATATAAAGACCTATGAGTATCTTGCTGAATTCTGCAAAAGATGTGGAAACTGGGAAAAAGCATTAAAAACTGTCATAAGTTGTTTATGTATCAACACAGATGCAGCGATGGTTGCAGCTTTGAAAATGTGGATACGCATAAAAAAAGAATATAATAAAGACTCAGACCTAACTAATAAGTATGTAATTTTGGCTATTAAGTTCATTATCATTATTATTTTTATGTCCATTTTCCATGTTGGCATGGGTTGGATTGATCTTCTGCGCAGTGCCTCATCACTTGATGCAATATGTTTCATGTCCTTCATTAAGTTCAGCATCCTGAAATCAGCTGTCACTACTTTTTCCATGTCTTCCTTGATATTCTTTTGCAGGTTCCTTTCACTTAAATTACTTGGTTCTTCTTTACCCAGCTGTTATCACATGTCCATAGCAGTGCAGCTTTCCTTGCACATTTCATATGATTGTGCCGGTGGTACGTAAAAAGCACTATCCGAATGTGATCGATGCCAAGCCCGCCCGACTGGCTCTGATGCTGGTAGCACGTAAAAAGTACCCCCTGACTGGCTCCTGTGTCGGTGGCACGTAAAAAGCACTATCCAAGCGTGATCAATGCCAGGCCCGCCTGACTGGCTCTTGTGCCAGTGGCACATAAAAAGCACCCACTACACTCTCGGAGTGGTTGGCGTTAGGAAGGGCATCCAGCTGTAGAAACATTGCCAGATCAGATTGGAGCCTGGTGCAGCCGCTGGCCCTTCAGACTTCTTTCAAACTGTCAAAACCATGCCAGCATGGAAAATGGACGTTAAATGATGATGATGACCTCTTATGCTCAATTTTTATCTCAGCTTATGCTTTGTCTTTCATGTATACTAACATTACACATTCAATTGAGCATGCTTACTCCATTTTCTTCGAGCCCTTACATGTCCTCTCCATTCAGTGCCCACATTTTGCTTTCATTACACCTTGTACATTTGTGTCATACAATCTATCCTCATCCAGAGAAAGTCCTTTTTACCATCAGAAGTTATAACTTTCTAAGTGTTTTCCATCCTGTTCTTATTCTACCTATTATGCTTTTAGAGCACCCACCTTCACTACTTATTGAGTCATTATTGAGAGAACCTTTCAGTTACTTCTATTGAGCCTACTGAGCATTTGAAAGAATTTATTTCACTAGTGCTCTTAATGTTTACTTATGTGCATCTGTTACATCAAAGTTTTCTTTGTCAGCCTGTCTATGATCCCACTAGACTTAGTTTACATTGTGTATAAAACTACAGCTGTCACTCATTAATGAGTCTGACAGTGTTGAATGTACTATGCTTCTGCTAATTGTCTTAGGTATTGATGGAGTTGTGAGCAGACATAGATTCCCTGTCATCCCATTCTGTCTTTGATTCCAGCAGTACATTCAAGATATGGCAGCTAATGGGAGAGAGGTGTACCAGCATTCAGTTTGTACTCATTTGAGATACTTTGCTCAAGGACACAACATACTGCTTAATCCAAGAGTTGAACCCATGAGCTTATGGTTATAAGTCCACTCCCCTATTCACTAAGTCAAGCCCTTTCACACATTGGCTACGCTGTATTGAATTCCTATCTACTCTTTTTCTGCATATCAAGCATAGTCACTTCCTATATAGCAGAAGAATCTAGTCTTTCTTATTTCTTTATTGCCCACAAGGGGCTAAACATAGAGGGGACAAACAAGGACAGACAAAGGGATTAAGTCAATTACATCGACTCCAGTGTGTAACTGGTACTTAATTTATCAACCCCAAAAGGAATTTGAACTCAGAACGTAATGGCAGATGAAATACCGCTAAGCATTTCGCCTCGTGTGCTAACGTTTCTGCCAGCTCGCTGCCTTTAATCTAGTCTTTCTTGCTAAGTAAAGCATTTGTGTTTTGCTTGGGTTATATTGATATCTCTTGGTTCTAGGCTTTACTTCCATGTTTAGCATTTCCTCCTTGCATTGTCACTTTATTCAAGATGCATATGTGTGGGTTTCCATACTTACAACAGGAACTGAATGGTACAATTGGAAGTAGAGACAACCATTGTAATAACATATGCAACCACAATATATTCTGAACTGTAATTAAACAGTTGAGTTGAATAAATTCTTGCATGGTGCCTTACTCTTATCTTCACAATATAATCATTCCTGGATATGCACAAGAGGAGCACGACCAAAATGTAAATGGATTTCTGAAGGTCATTAGGTGGAGACACCTAACAGTTAACAACTCAAAAACTGTGGATCTGTTCAATGTCCTTGGATACTGTGTGGGGAAGGGTATCATTAAGCCATACTATGAGAACTTCCACCTCTAGAAAATTTGTGGTCCTTAAGAAGGGCACTTAGAATGTTTGCATATTGTGCCAAGTGGATCAGTGGGTTCTCTGATAAAATTCAATGGAGAAGCATTGAGATCATTGTTGTGTACAGCAACAAATACTACACCCCATGAATGTAACTTTGCATTCCAATACTGCTTTTCCCATGAAAATTTACTGTCTTCCTGGTTAATTACTCCTTGACCAGTACACCTCAGAACTTCATGAAGTGCAAATGTACTTTTTTTTAACATATATTGTTGGATCCTATTTCAGTTCTCAGTATAGATGCTAATTTTAATTGAAGCTCTATTTCTTTTAGAACTTTGAAGACATATGTTGAAGAAAATGTTGGAGCATCAGACAAAACCAAAATAAATTTGAATCAACTTCTAGAAAAAGAATGGCAGATGTATCAATCTTCCAGGTTTGGAAAATTTTGTTGTTTATTAATATAAAATTATTTACTTTTTATGTTTTGTATTTATCTATTCCATATTGGTACAGATAGATAGTTATGCAAATTTGAAATTCTCTGGTCACAACTTAATCATTGGTTACTTTGTTAGCAATTACTCATGTTTTAACTTTTTGTTTTTTCTCTGAAAAGAAATTCAAGTATTCTTGAAACATTTTGGTCATATTCAGTTTACAAAGTTTTCAAATGAAGTTGAAGATGATTGGTTTTGTATGCAAAATCTAAAAGAGCCCTGCATTTTAATGATGGTTTAGTGGGAAATATATTGGATATCTGTGTAAGTTTGAATCCACTGCAGGCATTTCATTGTGTTTCTTAGCTGTTGGGGAATGATGCCAGATCATTTGGAAATGTTAATAGTCTTGTGTTCTGTTCAGGTAATAT